>NC_080730.1:18968734-19216234 GCF_019097595.1 Hemibagrus wyckioides
TAAGACGAGCGGAGGACGTTCACCTGGCAGTCGTCTAGCCCTTAACGCCGTCCTTCCTCTCGAGCTGCGAGAGAGCTGCTGTCCTCCTGAGTGCGGGTTTGTGTTTGGCTTCATGCTCTGAGTCTGTGGTATGCGACCCTTCCGAATCACAAAACCCAGAGCGAATCGGATTTCAAATTCTTCCTGGCCGTGTTTTCTGGACCGAAAGCAGCTCCGTATCAGAGAGACAGAAACGGATGTCGTCCTTTAGTCAGCAAAATTCCACTGCTGAAAATCCAGCTATGAAAATAAGGGATGTTTATGAAAGACCTGTGAGGGGTTTTTAGTGTGAGGGGCTAAACCATTCTTACACTCTTATTTTATTAAGGGACAGGATTAAAGAGAGAGAGAGAGAGAGAGAGAGAGAGATGTTGTGTTGGATAAAACAGCAGTTTGACCAGTGTCAGGCCGGGTAGAAAGGTTGGAGTTCAACAGAATAACAAACAGAGAAGCGTCTCTCTAAAAGCCAGTGGGGGGGATGGGGGGGCTCTATTAAATGCCTCAGTGCACAGCTAACAGCAGACTGCACTCACCATCTGACCTCCTCCAGTACCAGCCTTCTTCTTCTTCTTCTTCTTCTCTCTCTCTCTCCCCATCTTTTTCTGTCTCTCTCTCCATCTCTCTCTCTGTCTTTCTCTCTGTATCTCTATCTCCATCTGTCTCCCCTGCGTCTTTCTCTCTCTCTCTCTCTCTCTCTCTGTGTATGTGTCTCTCTCTCTCTCTCTCTCTGTGTGTGTGTGTGTGTGTGCGCGTCTCTTTCTCTCGCTCTCTCTCTCTCTCTGTCTGTTTTCCTTGCTCTTTTTCTCAGTCTTTCTCACACACACACACACACACACACACACAAATCAGGGCTTGGAGTCACACAGCATTGAGAATAATGACCTCATACCCACAGGTTGGCAGACTCGAGCCAAGGGGGAAAAAGATTTTTTGTTTAAGGCTGCTGTGTGGATGAAAGGAAAAGAACACTAGATGGTCCAAAAAGGCCTCTTTTTTTATTTTTATTTTTACTCAACAGTATTTTTATTGATTTTTAAACAGAGACGTAACATACAAGGCGAATACCCCTATACCCCCAACCCCACTCCGACTCTAAGAAAGCCTTAAATGTGTAAGAGAGGCGAGACACAACGCATATTTAAAGAAGGGAAAACAACTGGAGCTGAAAGTCTGGATTTTGTGTGAAAACTACTAATAAAAAATTCATACACAGGTGAAAACCAACCAATCAAATAGAAGCATGGATTAAAGTATGAATTTATATTAAAAAAAAAAAAGTGAAGTCAGCACCCCCACACCTGTTGAAATTTCAAGCCTGAATTACGGATTGAGTAATAAATCTATTTTAAATTTAGAAATAAATTTAAAGTAATATAAGTTCCCAAAATGAGACAGGAGGGGCGCTCATAGAAAGTCACGTGATGTTTCCGCGTGTCCTAATTAGCATATCACATCAACGATGAACATTTATTACTTTAAGATTGTGCTGCTGCAGTTTGGTCTTTGTGGTGTAGTACGGATTGGTTAGGACTGAAGGTTAGGATACGGAGTGAGGAGATTATTCATCTCTTCACACACTTTCTTTTCAATCCACAAAAATGCGACAGGTTTCTTTGTGTTATTGTCTTTATATTGCTGTGTTTCTGTGTGCAGGTGCTGCTGGTCCTCACCACGTATCAGTTGCCGCTGTTCATGTTCCGCTTTAGTGAGCCCAAACTCTACAGGAGGTAAAAGTGTGTGTGTGTGTGTGTGTGTGTGTGTTTAAGAATCACATGATTCAAGCATCCGTTCATTAGTATCTCTAACTAATAATAACCCCGTGTCCCAGTGAAGACCACGGGAAGACTTTCCAGGACATCACAGATCTCCTGAACAACACCTTCATCATGACCCATTTTGGCATCGCCATTAGCCCAGACAACTCGGGAAAGGTCAGGCTGAAACCCCTCATGACCCTGGATGAGACCCTTTTCAGGAAGAGAACATGCACAAGACATGCTGTTTTTTTATTTTTATTTTTTTTCTCCCCAGGTGATCCTCACAGGTCATTTGTCGGAGGGAAAAGGCTCGAGAATTTTATGCTCGTTGGATTTCGGGAAGAGCTTCACCCCCTCTGACCTGCCCTTCCAAGTGCTGACGCAGATCAGCTACAACCCGGAAAACAACAGCATGCTCGCGGTTATTAGCACAGTGGTGAGCTCAGGAATAACCCCGTTACTACAGTGTGATATAAACTAGAATCTTCAGTGTGCATGATTTGAATTCACAATTGGACTTTTTATTTTGTTCTGTTGGATTTCTACATAAATGTGAAAGCACACAAAACTTGTGTGTGAGTTTACATTCCATGCTGTTTGTCCCTCTGGCAGTATGACCTGTGGCTCTCTGAGGACTTTGGGCTCCACTGGAAGAAGATTCACGACGCAGTGTGTCTGGTGAAATGGTAACACACACACACACACATGCATATAAGCTAAGTAAGAGAATTAGTGTGTATCAATCCCATTCCCAGAGGATTTTTTTTATTGTTATGATTATTAGAGGCAGTTTAACTGTAAAAACACTCGGTCTCTAAGATCACTTCAAAATGTGCAAGCCAGAGGAAAAGGTGGTTTCAGTGGTCAGTAGATTTACCATATTAAGGAATAAAGTGGATCAGGCAAACTACCTAGTTAATGATAGATGTGCACTTGAATGTAAGGACTTCTGATAAGATATTAGCCCATATACATCGTTGTGTTTTTGATGTTCAGTCCTGTGTGTGTGTGTGTGTGTGTGTTTCTCTGTCTTAGGGGGACTGCTGATACTCTGTTTTTCACCACAAACCCAAACGGTTCCTGTAGTGAGTCCAGTTCTCATGTTTCCATGAATAAGTTCGGATTGGTCAGAACACATAACTGCTTATTGTTTGTCCCTGTTATAAAGTGTGTGTGTGTTTTGTACTGGAAGGTGAAAAAGGCATGCTGGATTTAAAGAAGACCACAGATTTTGGCCGAAGCTTTAAGAAGATAGGGAGCAGGATTTACTCGTTTGGCCTGGGTGGCCGTTTTCTCTTCGCTTCCGTCATGTCCGCCACGGTATGTTCGGATCTGTGTGTGTGTGTGTTTGTAGTTGGGCACGTCTGTCTGTCTATCGAAGTGTGTGCTTAACCCCTAACATCCCAGTAATTACAGCAAGACATGACAGTTTAGAAAATGTGAAATTTTTAGCTATTAGCTAGTTTTCAAAATTTTTGTATGCTTTCTCTCTCTCTCTCTCTCTCTCTCTCTCTCTATCTCTTATTAGAGGTCGATGCGCATGATTCATGTGTCTGTGGATCAGGGTGAGGTTTGGGACATGGCCCAGCTGCCCGATGTGGGACATGAACAATTTTACTCTATACTTTCTTCCAATGATGACATGGTGTTTGTGCATGTGGATGAACCAGGAGGTCAGTTTTGTGTGTGTGTGTGTGTGTGTTCGGTTCTCCAGCTATATTTCAGCTATATATTACTATTATATTATATTATTATATTCTCCAGCTATATATTACAGCAATATTGAACACTCAGTTAATGCATTACTCCATTCATCTCACAATGTTATGACACTGTTGCACTATCTACACTATGTATTGTATGAAATGAAAGGAAAAATAATGAACTGATCCCTACATTGAATCCTGCCCTGGTTAATGAATTGAACTCTTGTAAAGACTCGGGGATGGGCATAATCTACGTGTCTGATTCCCGGGGCATCGTCTTCTCCAAATCCCTGGAGCATCATCTTTACACCTCCACGGGTGGTGAAACTGACTTCACTGTCGTTAGCTCGCTCAGGGGCGTCTACATGACCAGCGTGCTGGCTCACGGTACACACACACACACACACACGAGCACTTACTAATGATTACTTTAATTCTGCTATTATAAAATGCTCCAAGTATCTAACTCATTAAATCGCTTCCTCTGCACACTTTGTTGGTTTGTTTTGAGTCAGGTGCGCTGATTTATCTGCTGTGTTCTCTTCCAAAAAACTCTGCAAAGAGAGCTGGTGTTGCGCAAGCATGTGTGTATGTTTTGTGTGTACTGCAGTGTGATGTAAGCTGGTGTGTGTTGGTCTGTGCAGATGGTTCTGTTCAAACGGTGATAACGTTCAATCAGGGAGGAAATTGGAGGCCTCTGAAGAAACCTTGGAACGCAGAGTGTGACTCCACTGCAAAGGATCCGGACATTGTGAGAGTTCTTCGAGGCGCACACGCACACATGCACACACATACACACCCTGCAAATCAAGTTTAGAGAAATATTTAGAGGAGTTGTTTGACATTAGGTCAGTTTTGGCTTGTACCAACCGCAGGAACAGGTTCATTGAAGGTTATGAAGCATCATTGTGGTTATATTTTGCTTGAGCTGGGTATTCTTAAAAGTTAAAACCGTAATTTAGGGATAATTAAAAAAAGTCACCAGCACATTTTATAATATAGTACTGAGCCAATAGTTTTTCTTTTGTCTGTTTTTTCAATGGGAGAGCATATCATTCTGCCTTTACATGCACATGAATGTAATATGGAGTTGTCCCGCCCTTTGCAGCTAGAACAGCTTGAACTCTTCTGGGAAGGCTTTCCACAAGGTTTAGGAGTGTGTTTATGGGAATTTTTGACCGTTCCTCTAGAAGCGCATTTGTGAGGTCAGGCACTGATGTTGGACGAGAAGGTCTGGCTCACAGTCTCCGCTCTAATTCATCCCAAAGGTGTTCTATGGGGTTGTGGTCAGGACTCTGTTCAGGCCAGTCAAGTTCCTCCACACCAAACTCGCTCATCAATGTCTTTATGGACCTTGCTTTGGTCACTGGTGTGCAGTCATGTTGGAACAGGAAGGGGTCATCCCCAAACTGTTCCCACAAAGCCTGAAATTGTCCAAAATGTCTTGGTATGAAGCTGAAGCATTTAGAGTTCCTTTCACTGGAACTAAGGGGCCGAGCCCAACCCCTGAATTCAATGAGCTCGAGGGGTGTCCCAATACTTTTGGTGATATATAGTGTATATTACTTTAACTTGCGGTCACAACAACCGAGATTGATTAGGAGTTCTCCATGCAGAAATGTAATGAGGAAAAACACTGAGTCTTAAATCCTAAGCTCATGCCCATGTGTTCTGTTTGTGTCCATCCTAGGTCCTGTCTTTTTGTTTATAGCGACTGCTTGATCTTTTGGACACCTCAGTGTTTTATAATGCCTCCAGCAGTTCACACTTGTGCCAGCTAGAGACAGTGTTTATATCAGTATGATTAACATCCTGTTGGCTTAATTTACACACTCGCTGATTTAAACATGATCAGGGCTGTGAACAGCGGGCTTGTTATTTCTACAACGGTCAGAGCTGGTTAGTCTGTTACAGCGCATGAAGGAAATGGTAAACTGTGTGGGATGTTGTGTGTTTGTGTGTGTTGCTATAGTGTAGTCTGCATATTCACGCCTCCTACAGCACATCCATGAGGCTCAACGTGCCGATGCTGCCACTGACTGACCACAGTGCTGTCGGACTCATCCTTGCTCACGGTACACACACACACACACACACACACACACACACATAATAGAGTAGGTTTTTGTTATTTTCATGCATCACACCTCATATATTTAAATAAATTTAAGCATAAATAAATGTTGGCCTTTCAGTTCACCTGGAGATCTTCATTTAGGGAGAGAATAAGGATAAAATAGTAACTTTATACTTTATAAAATATTTCATTCTCTGTGTTTCTATACTTTTGTAAAGCTGCTTTGAGACAATGCACTATACAAATAAATTGTATTGATTATGGAACAGACCCTAGCTGACGTTGAATGACCCGTTCCTCCTCAGGCAGCGTGGGGGACGCGGTATCCGTCTTGTCTCCTGATGTTTACGTGTCTGATGACGGTGGGTACACGTGGACACGAGCACTCAAAGGACCGCATCATTATGCCATCCTAGACTCAGGAGGAGTGCTGGTGGCTGTGGAGCACAACCCCATCCAGCCTATCTCGCAGATCAAGTGAGTCCTGATGATTACGCTCGGCACCACGAGACAAAAAAACACCTTTATAATGTAGAAAGATTATTTTTTTAGGTGTTTATGGCAAATCGCATCAGACCTCTTCTAAAACTCTACGAATATGAAAACTGTAAACCCTACATGCCCTGCTGCTTTCTTCTACCTACTCATTTCATTTCATGAGCTGTACTTTCATACTGGAATATGCCTGGCTGGTGTAGTTTGTGATGCAATAACAGTTGACGGTCATTTCTTCAACACGGACTCAGACTTTTTTTCTTTCATTGTTCACTTTTTCATTTTCTTTGTGCAAAAAGATCCCTGTTTTGTTAAACAGACAAACCCAAGACAGAGAATGACTAAAGATGAGAGGTGTGATTCGGAGACGTAGTTACTACACGTTATTTATCTGTGTTTTGGTGGCAGCTGTGTAAAAGTTCCTCAGTTTGAAGCTCTTTGTTCACAGTTGACAGCGTGCAGAGCGCTGGTTTAAAGGGAGCAGTGATGTGATGTTAATTCACATTTTAAGCTCCTGTTCAACTTAATATTCACCAATCAGCCATAACATTGTGAGCAGTGGGAGGTGACATGAATAAGATTGATGATCTCCTCATCATGGCACCTGTTAGTGGGTGGGATATATTAGGCAGCAAGTCAACATTTTGTCCTCAAAGTTGATGTTAGAACAGGAAAAATGGACAAGCGTAAGGATTTGAGCGAGTTTGACGAAGGGCCAAATTATGATGGCTAGACCACTGGATCAGAGCATCTCCAGAACTGTAGCTCTTGTGGGGTGTTCCTGGTCTGCAGTGGTCAGTATCTATCAAAAGTGGCGACAGGGTCATGGGTGGTCAAGGATCATTGATGCACGTGGGGAGTGCGGACATCACTGAAAGTGCCAAGAATGGGCACGTGAGCATCAGAACTGGACCTCAGAGCAATGGAAGGAGGTGGCCTGGTCTGATGAATCACGCTGTCTTTTACATCCCCTGGATGGCCAGGTGCGAGTGCGTCTCTTACCTGGGGAAGACATGGCACCAGGGTGCACTATGGGAAGAAGGCAAGTCAGTGTCATGCTTTGGGCAATGTTCTACTGGGACATGTTCTTACTTTGACATGTACCACCTACCTAGGCATTGTTGCAGACCATGTACACCCTCACCCTGATTGCTGTGGCTTCTTTCAGCAGGACAATGTGTTGTGCCACAAAGCAGAAATGATTCAGGAATGGTTTGATGAGCACAACAACCTGTTTGAGTTGTTGACTTCCTCAGATCTTAATCCAATGGAGCATCTGTGGGATGTGCTGGACAAACAAATCTGATCCATGGAGACCCCACCTCACAAATTACAGGACTTAAAGGATCTGCTGCTAACATCTTGGTGCCAGATCCCACAGCACACCTTCAGGGATCTAGTGGAGTCCATGCCTCGATGGGTCAGGGCTGTTTTGGGAGCAAAAGGGTGATCAACACAATATTAGGTATAATGTTATGCCTGATCTGTGTACACCGTGATGGAAATAAAACAGAATACTCTCTGATCAGAAAATATCTGGATTCCTGTCTGTCTCTCTGAGCAAACTGAAAAAATGTTTCTCTTTGCACAGATTCAGCTCTAACTCAGAAGACATTTTTATTGCAATCGCAGTTTTATTTACTAATTTTTTGGTGATTGTTAGATTTTCTTTGACTGAAAATTACGTGATTAGAAATGGACTGCAACAAAATGGACATTTAGAGTCTTAGAGTTAGAGACTTAAAGGTCTTTCTGCTTTCTTTTTATTAGTAAAATGTATATTTATTTCCAGTCTATTCTTCCTCCACTTCTAAGCTGTAGGTCTAGGTCTATTTGATTTGAACCTTGAACTTATATCTGAACTGAACATTTGTTTTGTTCAACTCTTTTTTTTTTTTTTTTTTCTTCCACCCCCCCCTCTTTGTTTGTTTATTTGCTGTCTTTTCCACATTAGGTTTTCCACAGACGAGGGCCAGTGCTGGCATGCTCATAACTTCACAGACACTCCGCTGTACTTCACGGGTTTGGCCTCGGAGCCTGGAGCTCGGTCTCTGAGCCTCAGCCTGTGGGGTTACAGACAGCCTGTGTTCAGTCAACACTTAGTGTCCATCACTATAGACTTCCACCAGCTGCTCACCAGAGACTGTGAGTGTGTGTGTGTGTGTGTGTGTTCGTTCCAGAGACCTTAGGACTGCAGAACACTTCACATATGTGTAAACACATGTGTGATTCCATGAACATATACAACTAAATTAAAACTGTTAAAGTGTCAGTGTGCACATTTAAGTACTCTTATAGTCTCTCTCGGTCCAGCAGTATGTCACTTTTACTACAGGGCCGTGTTGCCTTGTGCGCCTTACTAAATACACTATATTGCCAAAAGTATTCGCTCACCTGCCTTGACTCGCATATGAACTTAAGTGACATCCCATTCCTAATCCATAGGGTTCAATATGACGTCGGCCCACCCTTGGCAACTATAACAGCTTCAACTCTTCTGGGAAGGCTGTCCACAAGGTTTAGGAGTGTGTTTATGGGAATTTTTGACCATTCTTCCAGAAGCACATTTGTGAGGTCAGACACTGATGTTGGACGAGAAGGCCTGACTCTCAGTCTCCGCTCTAATTCATCCCAAAGGTGTTCTATCGGGTTGAGGTCAGGACTCTGTGCAGGCCAGTCAAGTTCCTCCACACCAGACTCTGTCATCCATGTCTTTATGGACCTTGCTTTGGTCACTGGTGCACAGTCATGTTGGAAGAGGAAGGGGCCAGCTCCAAACTGTTCCCACAAAGTTGGGAGCATGGAATTGTCCAAAATGTCTTGGTATGCTGAAGCATTCAGAGTTCCTTTCACTGGAACTAAGGGGCCAAGCCCAGCTCCTGAAAAACAACCCCACACCATAATCCCCCCTCCACCACACTTTACACTTGGCACAATGCAGTCAGACAAGTACCGTTCTCCTGGCAACCGCCAAACCCAGACTCGTCCATCAGATTGCCAGATGGAGAAGCGCGATTCGTCACTCCAGAGAACGCGTCTCCACTGCTCTAGAGTCCAGTGGCGGCGTGCTTTACACCACTGCATCCGACGCTTTGCATTGCACTTGGTGATGTATGGCTTGGATGCAGCTGCTCGGCCATGGAAACCCATTCCATGAAGCTCTCTGCGCACTGTTCTTGAGCTAATCTGAAGGCCACATGAAGTTTGGAGGTCTGTAGCGATTGACTCTGCAGAAAGTTGGCGACCTCTTCGCACTATGCGCCTCAGCATCCGCTGACCCCGCTCCGTCAGTTTACGTGGCCTACCACTTCGTGGCTGAGTTGCTGTCGTTCCCAAACACTTCCACGTTCTTATAATACAGCTGACAGTTGACTGTGGAATATTTAGGAGCAAGGAAATTTCACGACTGGATTTGTTGCACAGGTGGCATCCTATCACAGTTCCACGCTGGAATTCACTGAGCTCCTGAGAGCGACCCATTCTTTCACAAATGTTTGTAAAAACAGTCTGCATGCCTAGGTGCTTGATTTTATACACCTGTGGCCATGGAAGTGATTGGAACACCTGGTTCTGATTATTTGGATGGGTGAGCGAATACTTTTGGCAATATAGTGTATTTCTCATATATTTAGAGGCTGTAATTAATCAAGCATTGAGTTGCAGTGTAGTGTGTCTGTGTTTATAGTAATTTTGAATGCTTTAGATTCCTCACTCATCCTTGACACATTCTCTCTCTCTCTCTCTCTCTCTCTCTCTCTCTCTCTCTCTCTCTCTCTCTCTCTCTCTGTGTCTCCCTCTGCAGGTGGGGAGGAGGATTACGTGCAATGGCTTGCCCACTCTGATAACACCGGCGGCCCGGATGATGGATGTCTGCTGGGATATAAAGAAAAATATTTACGGCTACGCAAAGACACTGTGTGCCGCAACGGGAAGGACTTCGTCATCACCAAGCAGCCCACACCATGTCCCTGCACTCTGGAGGACTTCCATTGGTGAGATCTGGCACTTACAACTTCTGATAGCAAATGAAATGGGTAATAAATAAAGAAACACACAGCACTGCTGAAGAATGGCAGTTGAGTCCAGTGTGTATAATGCCTCTCCTCTCTTTCTCTCTCTCCCTTTTCTGTCTATCCTGTAGTGATTTTGGCTACTACCGTGTCATGAACAGCTCGGAGTGTGTGGAACAGCCAGAGCTGAAGGGTCAATCACTCGAGTTCTGCCTGCATGGCCGTAAAGAACAGCTCCAAACCAGCGGGTACAGCGTAGTCTAATTATTATTATTACTATTAGTAGTAGTGTTAGTGTTATATTACACCGTCTTTTTGGTGATTTATGATCAGTCTGTCTACGTCATACATCAGATTTTAATATCTAAGAGGTGTTTCAACTGACACAAATGAAATCTACAGCCTCGTCTTTTCCACACTTTTCTGACGATCCTTGCTGTCTGCTGTACAGTTACAGAAAGATCCCAGGAGATCGGTGTGAAGGAGGGACACAGCCGGAGAGAAAAGTGATTGACCTGAGCAAGAAGTGTGTCAGTAGCCTGCTCAGTGCAGATTTTCTGGTGAGAGAGCCATACTTTTTAATGCTGCTTGGCACATACTGGAATCTGGATAGAAATAAGAGCCAGATGTCTAGGTGAGCTTATCTGAAGCATGTTTATCAGTCTCAGTCAGGAAGCGTGGCTCCTGTAGTGTCTGTCATCATCCTCCTTCTGCTCCTCTGTGCCGTGGCTGGGGTCCTGCTGGTCAAGAAGTACGTGTGTGGAGGAAGGTAGGATCTGACTGAAGTATGTAAAGTGAATAGAGTCGAGTTGTATTGTCACTAGTTTGATATTGACAGGTGTGTGTGTGTGTTAGGTTCCTGGTGCACCGCTATTCAGAGATGCAGAGGCATGTGGAAGCTAATGCCATTGAGGGTGTGGACGACGTGGACACTACAGAGGCAGACAAGACGAATTACAATTACGACTCAGATGAGGTATCTGTCCCAACACGGTGTTAGCGATTGATTGCGTTGCGTTTCAGAATGTTAAAAATCTGGGTTTGTGTTTTTATAGGACCTTCTGGCTGGAAACTGAGGCAGAAAATTCTCAGGTAGTGTCTTAAAGCTTTCTAGTGAGCAACTTCAGTGCCCTCTTCAGGTGTGGGTGTGTGTGTGTGTGTGTGTGTGTGTGTGTGTGTGTGTGTGTGTGTGTGAGAGAGAGAGAGAGAGAGAGAATGTGATCAGTAATGCTTGATTATTCACATGTCTCTCTTTCAGGTAAATGTTATACCCTATGTGGAGATAATGACCTGGACCTGTTTACTGAAGAGTGTAGACATTTTTTTCCAAATTAATTGGTTCCAGCCACTGGACAGGAGGCAATTAGCAGATTTTTGTAATTTACTTTTATTTGTTTTTTTGGAGACGCCTCTTCTTTCCTCAGCGAGTCTGATTTTTGAGAAATTTTAAGGACTGGACTTTGACATGGAAAATTTCCAGTGCCCAGTGTTCTTTAGGCTGATGAACACAAAAGAGATGGTGTTTTTAAAAAGCATGTGATTTTACGACAAACAAAACAAATTTCAAAATGTTTCCCTGTACTGAGAAAGAGCTTAAAGTTTCAGTAGAAAAGGTGTAAAGGTAAATATAATTACAATACAATTTCCAGTATCAGTCTCGCCGTACATTTTCTCATTCTTCCTTCTTGTAAGGACTGAATCATTCATGAATAAACTTTTATTGACAGCAATATATTCATATATTTTAGAAACGTTAATTAGACTTCCATTTATAAATGAATTCAGCAGGAACAAGCTTTCAGTTTCCTTCTCAATGCAGGGAAAAAAGGATGACGCAAAAAAAACACTGAATTATTTTTTCACATATTCTTCAAATGCAAACTGTTGTGTGTGAAAGGGAGTAAGACCAAAACAGCTCTCTTTTAACCATCATTGGACCTGGTACAAGCTTATGAGCACCTTAGAGTTGGGATTGATGCACCAGTGCCATTTCCTGTATTTTTTTTATTTACATGTTAATCTTCAGCTTGAGTTTATTAAGACAGTATTACAACACAATAACAGTTCACTAAGCTAAGGGTTCAAGGAGTCTATTCATGTTTGTACAGGCTAGACAAAGCTAAATGGATTTGTTGTGCAACGATTGTGGTCATTCAACTTAATTATGATACACAAGATTGGGGGAGGCAGCGGCTAGCCATTTTGCATCACTTCTAGCTCTTTCCATGTCCTTGGACGAATGTTTTTTCACACCTGCACTCTGGGGTCTTTTATTGATGACCCACTGAGCTCATAAGCTAGGAGTTTCTAAGCAGTTGTTCAGTGCACTGGCAAAAACAAAATGCTCCTGATGGCATAAGATTATGATTTTTTTGCATGATTTTGTAGTAATAAGTGATTTACGATAAAGGGAGTTTGAGAACTTATGTTTTTACTACACAAAGCTATCATTACTTTTCGTAGCAATAATTAATCTAACGGCTGCTTGTCTAATCATAGCTATGGCACAATGTAGCGCCCTGGGAGGATTGTGCATCAATGCAATGTGTGTGTGTGAATGCGTGTAATTTGCTCAAGAACAGAGACACTTATGTTTCAGATTTTATGCCAGTCGGGAAATGCAACCCAAAAGGCCAGTCGATGTAACAGTGCACAGATTTGTCAGGAGGGCTTTCGCCCAAAAAATTTATGTGAATACGGTATGTTTTATGGTACTCCTTTTTTGTTTTTTTGTTTTTTTTTGTTTTAAAGGTACATGTCTCAGGGCCCTGGTTTTCACTTTCAGCTTCAAAATGTGACGAGAAAAAGCTTGAGTGAGTCTCAGTGTTAGGATTGCTGGAAAGGATTTGTCACTATTCAGTATTTTAATGCTACTGGGGTAATTCACAGAATTTTCCAGCACCTGTCTTTGAATGTAAGGGGAATAAACATGACGTTTTCATTCCAGAGCTGTAAATAAAATATGTACAGATAAGCTACTGTTCATAACTACATTTAATGTTTGACATCTGAGTCTCAAAAGCCCAACAAAAATGTAAAGCCTTGATTTGAGAGCCTTTTATTGTCCTTTATTTTTCTTTTCTTTTTTTTCCAATCAGAATAAAGAATTTCAGACCTTTTATAGCATTGTGGGATGATTTTCGTGTGAGTATAGAGCTCTTACACTTATAAGGGCTTTTCACTGTGCGCTTAACCCCGGGTCATCGTCGTACTGAACACCGCTTTTAACCCCGGGTAAAGAAACGTTTCACACCTGTAATATGAAAGCAGTGTTAGCACCGCATTTTACCCAGGGTTATGAAAGTTACCACCACATTTGCGATGTTAACCCCGCATTGTGGTGCTAAGTTGGTTCAGCGTGAAACGATCGGTGTTTGCTTGTTGCTGCTGGACGCTTGGTAGCAGACAATCAGAAATTGACCCTAACTCTCGGCTCATTTCATATAAACAGGTTCTGTTCATCCAATCGATGATGGTGACGCCGCAAATATGCAAATAAGAACGATAACCCGGAGTTTAGGAGGGGCCAGTGTGAAACGTCTGCTAATGAACACCCGGGATTAACAGTTAACCCCGGGTGTAGTATCAGCAGTGTGAAACGTGATTACAGATAACCCAGGTGTCCGTTTATCCGGGGTTTAGGATGACCCAGGGTTAACAATTATAGTGTACACACACTTGGAGCATAAACATTTCTGAAACCCTCATGCACTGTTGGGGATGTTTTCATCCACCAGGGGTCATTTTTCACCCTTAATTTGGCCATAACTTTTACTGTATTTCAGCAAATGGGATCATTTTTGGTGACAAACTTTATTTTGACATTATTTTGAAAATATGGTTTTGCTTTAATCTGTTAATCAACCTCAGTTCTGATCAAAACTACTAAAAAAAAAAATAAATAAAGGATGTAACTCTTTAAATGCCAACTTCACAAGTGATGACACTGATTTGGGGGAAAATGCACACAATCACTGTCATTATAAAGCATGATTGTGAGCTGGATATTTTTTTCTTTACCTTTTCTTTAATTGATTTTTATTGATTTTAATTTTTTCTCCCTCATTTACTGTTCCTGGATGTTTTTGCCCCATAGACTTTTCTGGGGTTTTTTGCCCCTATACAATCATGCACACACTATCTAATCACACTATATAATCATGCATTCCTGATTGTTGGTGGTTTATATATATTTCTACAGCATTTTAATTTAGTGCATGTTTTCATCCCGAACATGGGGATGAAAGGGTAGAGTTTTGGAACAATGCACAAGGGTTAAGCTCATCAGATGCTTAGTGCATCATTTAATTGCAGAAACGTTGCTGTTGAACGTCTATAACGCCGGTCAGTCCCTGTTATTTCTTACACTATAACAGTCCTTCTCTCACCAGCCTTTAAAGCACAGTGAAGTAGCTTATGATGAAGAGAAAACCACAAAAACTTCTCCGTCCTGAAAATGTAAAATCTTCCATACATATCAACAATTACACAGGTTTTACATTTCAGTCAGTGTGAAATCTTCACAAAAATTAGAGGCACGTGCAGATGTTTGGTGATTTTGCTTTCATTTTTCCTCCATGCTTTCTTGAAGAATATTTTTATATTTATATTTTCTTCTGAGTGTGTGTTCAGTTCTATTTATATTGTATTAAAGGTATTGTTGTCTTAAAATGAACCACATCTCTCGTGTGTGTGTGTGTGTGTGTGTGTGTGTGTGAGAGAGAAAGAGAGAGACAGAGACAGAGACAGAGAGAGAGAGACAGAGAGAGAGAGAGAGAGAGAGAGAGAGAAAGTCCCACCCTCGCACCACTGCACTTGTTCGCTCATTCCTCCCTCACACTGGGCGCCATTTTGCCGCGCTGCGTTCCAGTGCGCGAGAGGGTTGTGATTGGGTTCCGCGAGCCGCCATTGGAGCCAATCAGCGGTGATAACAGCGGGAAGACGGTGAGTGCGCGCGGCGCCGAGAGGGGATGGGACTCGGTAACAGATGGCGATTGGTGTGCGTCCGACCAACCAAAAGACTAAAATCATTATAAACAGGAATTTAACGGGCATGAACCGTGTGTGGATTCACCCGGACGGTGTAATTTTTACAGGGTGAATTGGGCGAGTTAGCCGGGAAGCTAACCGCTATAAAGAGGCCCGAGCTAGCTTAGCTAACCTAACCTATAGGTGTGTTCTTTGTGTTGTTAGCAGAAGAAATAATAAACAGTTAGCGTCTTCCTGTCAGACCAGCCTGAGGTTAAAACATCTCACTTTCCTCTGGGTGAAAGTTAATAATCCTCGCACCTTCCTGTAAAAACATCTTGAATCTGTTTATTGGTCTGAATAACGTCGTTATTGAGTCGTTACTATTTCACTTTTTAGGACACTAAGGAGACATTCAGAGAGAGGAAGTGTGGAGCAGTTTGGGATTAATAAGCAGCTTTTTTTTCTTTTTTTTTTAATTAATTCTGTGTTTAAGGTGCAATATATTATTTCTTCAGATCATGGACTTGTTGATATCTCTACTAGAAAGCTTGTAAGTTTAGCCAGATAGAAATTCCTGCATCTTCATGCCCTGAAACGTGTATCTTTGTTCTGGCTCCATGTTCAGTGTGACCTAAAGTTTCCAGGCCATGTAGTTAAACAGAAAGTCTGGTGCTCTGAAAACTCCCACAGTCTCAGCTTGAATGGAAATGATTTCATCAGTGATTTATCATGGACTGTTTTCACCATTTCAGTACCTTTATATCAGATCTCCCCGTAACATGACAAATATCTGGAGGATATGAGCGTGTGAACGATCTGTAGGCACTCTGGGTGTTGTAGGATTATAGGAAGTGTTGCGTCGTCTCAGACACAAGCTGTGCTTCTGGTATTTTGTTGTAGAAGACAGGAACTGATTGAAAAAAAAACCCATCCCTTTTCTGTCTGATCAGTCGCTCTTCAGTTAGTCTGGACGCTGTGTGGATTATTCCTTTTATTTAGGATTAATTTCTAGCTGGATCTCTGTCCAACTTATTATTATTACCAGGTTATACACTGTAGTTATAAGTATATGCAGCTCACTTACAACCTGTTTCTTTCTACCTGTTAATGCAGAAAGTCGATGCAGCAATCGACTTTCTGCATAACATACACACTATGTTGCCAAAAGTTTTGGGACCTCTGCCTTTACATGCACATGAATGTAATTTGGAGTTGTCTCCCATCCTTTGCAGCCATAACAGTTTCAACTCTTCTGGGAAGGCTTTCCACAAGGTTTAGGAGTGTGTTTATGAGAATTTCTGACCATTCCTCTAGTAGCACTTTTGTGAGGTCAGGCACTGACGTTGGACGAGAAGGTCTGGCTCACAGTCCCCGCTCTAATTCATCCCAAAGGTGTTCTATGGGGTTGAGGTCAGGACTCTGTGCAGGCCAGTCGAGTTCCTCCACACCAAACTCACTCATCCATGTCTTTATGGACCTTGCTTTGGTCACTGGTGTGCAGTCATGTTGGAACAGGAAGCGGTCATCCCCAAACTGTTCCCACATAGAGCATGAAATTGTCCAAAATATCTTGGTATGAAGCTGAAGCATTAAGAAGAAGCTTTCACTGGAACTAAGGGGCTGAGTCTAACCCCTGAATAACAACACCTGAATTCAATGATTTGGAGGGGTGTCCCAAAACTTTTGCCAGTACAGTGTATGTCAGCTCTTGTGCACTACTAAACTAAATCCTTATCTCCAGAATATTAACTGTCTCCTGTGTTTTGTTCCCACAGTGTGTTGTTGAGCTGAATAGACGCTGAGCATGGAGCAGTTCACTGAGGCAACAAGTGGTGGAGAGCAGATCGTGGTGCAGACGTCTGGTGGAGCGGTGCAGCAACAGGTAAGGGATCTGCCTTTGAATGGATGGGAGTGGATGACCAGTTGGTGCAGACGTGTGTGTGTGTGTGTAAGTGAGAGAGAGAGAGTGGTGTGTGTAACCGTAAAGCTGCGTTCTCTGTGGTCCAGAGCACAGTGACCGCAGTGCAGCTGCAGGCTGACGGCCAGGTGGATGCGGGTGCAGCCCAGCAGGTGCAGACTCTGCAGGTAGTTGTATTCTCTCTCCGGCTCATCAGCTGTCTGCATGTCAGCAACTGCGTCTGTGCCACGTTTCCCCAGTTGTCCCCGTGTTAACCCTGTGCAGTCTGCAAGTGGAGAGAGACTGTGTGTGCAGCCATGCCCCATTCGTTCATTTCATACAATTGTTTAATACTGAATTCACTGTTTGATACACTAATGTTAAACATTTAGTGAAAACCTGTGTATGTATACGCCTTCATTAAAACAGTGATGTTACTCTGCATGATTATATCATGACATACGGCAATTATAATGATTGTTACCATGTCATTTCTCCAGTGTCCTCCAGTGCATGCATTCGCTGTTAAGTGTTCGAATGTGTGTGAGTGTGTTCAGTGTTGTACTCGCAGGACCCTGTGAACGTTCTGCATGATGTGATAACCGTGAGAGCACTGAGAGCTATGGCACCAAAAAAAACCCCTCATTGTTCTTCTCTTCTAAGGTTCAAGGGCAGCCTTTAATGGTGCAGGTCAGTGGCGGTCAGCTCATCACCCCTTCCGGGCAGCCCATAATGGTACAGGCCGTGCCAGGAGGACAGGCGCAGACGATCATGCAGCTACCGGTGACAGGCTCGCAGGGTCTTCAGCAGGTGAGCAGTATTAATTAAGTGATATGCTATTAATAGGCTATTAAATTACTATTATAACTAGTAATGATTCATAGTTCATGGGTTTTAATTATGTAACTGCATCGTTGGTGTCTATCATGGTGAAAATAGTGGACACAAGCTATTAAACCCTAGCATCCCAAGTAGTAATTGAAAATGGTGCTGAGCTTGCCGTGCGTCTCTGACAGATCCAGCTTGTGCAACCGGGGCAGATTCAGCTCTCAGGAGGTCAAACACTACAGGTACAAACTGCACAGGGACAGACGCAGCAGATCATCATCCAGCAGCCGCAGACCGCAGTGACTGCGGGACAGAACCAGGTGTCAACACATACACACACACAAAAAAGAAATACACCGATCAGGCATAACATTATGACCACCTGCCTAATATTGTGTTGGTTCCCCCTTTTGCTGCCAAAACAGCGCTGACCCATAGAGGCATGGACTCCACTAGATTCCTGAAGGTGTGCTGTGGTATCTGGCACCAAGACGTTAGCAGGAAATCCTTTAAGTGCTGTAAGTTGCGAGGTGGGGCCTCCATACAGGACTTAAAGGATACTTTTGATAGATACTGAACATTGCAGACCGGGAACACCCCACAAGAGCTGCAGTTTTGGAGATGCTCTGATCCAGTGGTCTAGCCATCACAATTCGGCCCTTCGTCAAACTCAAAGCTCAAATCCTTACGCTTGTCCATTTTTCCTGCTTCTAACATCAACTTTGAGGACAAAATGTTGACTTGCTGCCTAATATATCCCACCCACTAACAGGTGCCATGATGAGGAGATCATCAGTCTTATTCACTTCGCCTCTCAGTGCTCAGGATGTTATGCCTGATCTGTGTATACTGTAGGCTACTGTCGGTCTTTAAAGGTATTATAATCTCGAAAGGGACCTGCACCAAGCAGACTACTATAACTGGTACACGCTACTACAGTTGAATGCAATATTTTACCATAATGTATTAGAAAGACTACAGAACATACTGACACTGGATTACTATTGTACTATACCTGTAGTATGCAACAGACAGGCTCCTGTGTAAATGCGAGTGCGTGTGTCTCAGCCCCAGCAGATCACAGTGCAGGGTCAGCAGGCTCAGACGGCAGAGGGTCAGACCATCCTTTACCAGCCGGTCAACGCTGATGGAACCATCCTCCAGCAGGGTAAAGCAACAAAAACCGCAATACAAGTTTCATTCAGGAAAGACGTTGATATCACAATAAAATAGAGGTACAGATTATGATTGATGGATCCAGACATTGTCGTGAAAATATCTCTACAAAGCTCATGCATCAGTATTCTGGTGCACCCTGTGATGTTACAGAGCGTGTGTACACTCAGAGTGAGTCTTCAGCCTTTCTCTTTGCTGTGTGTTTGTTCTCTTCAGGTATGATCACTATTCCCGCTGCCAGTTTAGCAGGAGGTCAGATCATCCAGGCGGGTTCCAACACCAGCGGCACTGGAGGTCAGGGCACCGTGACTGTCGCAGTTCCCGTCACAGGAAATGTGGTTAATGCTGGTGGAATGGTTATGGTGAGTCGTGGGTTGAAGTTCATCAAGATTTATAATGACTTATAATGTTCTTTCGTATAATAAAATATAATTGGCCAGTTATCTAAATCTTCTGTGGGCTTTATCAGATGGTCCAAAGCGGTGGCTCTGTCCCAACCATGCAGCGCATCCCTCTCCCTGGAGCAGAGATGCTGGAGGAGGAGCCGCTCTACGTCAATGCTAAGCAGTACCACCGCATCCTGAAGAGGCGCCAGGCTCGCGCCAAGCTGGAGGCTGAGGGCAAGATCCCCAAAGAGAGGAGGGTGAGTTAAACACGATTAATAAAAAAATAACAGATTTGATTTCTGTGAAAATGTCAGAAATTAGTCACTGTGTCAGCTTTTAGAGATATGTGTTGTTCAGAGAGTGTGTTTAGACCTGCACTGAAGACATAATACAGTAATACAATAACCTGAGCGTTCTTATTATCCCAGAAATACCTGCACGAGTCTCGTCATCGGCACGCCATGGCGCGGAAGCGTGGTGACGGTGGGCGCTTCTTTTCAGTGAAGGAGAAGGAAGAAATGGGCATGCAGGTGAGCGGGAGGCTCCAGATAAATCCCAGCACTGACTGGACTGCCATGTCTGCCCCGCCCCTGGGATAACAAATGCAGGGTTTTAAGCTCCCCTTTTCAAAGCCAAAAAGAATGCATGCATGTATGTATGTATGTGCGTGTGTGTGTGTGTGTGTTTTAATGCTTTCAGGCTTTCTTACATGCATGCATCCATTTTTTTTTCTGCTAAGAATGTGTGGCTTGATGCTGGTACTGTCCAACAATACAAACTGCACTAAAGCGCTAAAGCCGCTGTGGAACATTTCAAAGTGGGAGGTTTTAATAACTGCTTTTATACATCTGAGCAGTGACTGTATGATGCTGTTTTTTATATATATATATATATATATATATATATATATATATATATATATATATATATATATATATATATATATATAATATATATAATATGTGTATATATATATATATATATATGTATATATGTATATGCCTCTTAGATAAGAAGGACTTTCATTCTTTTCCTGAGTAACTTAACATGAATCTAATAAATACATTGTAAATATGTTTAGCACTTATCCTTATGGTCACTGTTTCAACCGAAACTGACCCCTCCGTATGGACTGGACTGCACACAGCACAGTTCTGTGACTTCATGTAATCTCAGTAAAGTCAGTATTATAAATTAGTCCTTCTGATTTGTGATTATTCAGAATAAAGCAGCTGATTCCCAATTTTAGCTTCATCGAGCTTATTATTTTGTGTTGTTTTCATGCGTGCCATCTGCCTGGCTTGGCTGTATGTGCATCTGTACCTCTGCTGCTTCCTGAATTCTTCATCATTGCTTAATTGTTTGTCACAAGATATTTACCCTGGGGGGAATAGGGTTTGTTTTAACCCGCTGTATAAAACAAGCTGTTTTCTCACGTTCATTTTCCTGTTTTTTATGTACCGTTTTCTTGTTACCTTTTTTTATTTGCAAATAAACACGTATTTTGAGTTTTCTTTTTATTCCTGTTTTTAATATCCAAAGTTTTATCCACTTTTTTTTTACTATAATATAAAAACATTGATTATTATTATACATTCAGAGACGTTGTGATTTTAATGACATTTACTAAAGTGATATTTATAGAGTAATGCAGATGCATTTTTAAAATTTTTGCATGAGTTTGTCGTCACTCGGTGTAATATGTGTATGTAATAAAATAGATAAAATGTCAGAGTGTAATTGCCCTCATCGCTCCTCCTCTTCCTCTCTCTCTCTCTGTTTGGCAGGTGGAGTCAGAGGAGGCCCCGGTCGGAGAGGAAGCTGTGACTCAAATGATCAGCGTTTCTTAACCCTTTGTAATGCTTTATACGGTGCCCACCGCAGTGTGAAGCAGAAAAATCGCCCCCTGAACCTTGGCCAGTGCTTTGTACAGATTTCTACACTGGCTCTGTTACAGTCTGGTGCTTAATGAGCGAGAATGCTGATCTTGGATCAGTTTTTTTTGCTTTCAACCTTGTAAATAATGCAACCATAAAGGCACGGAGACCTGATCCCAGATCAGTGTGCTGCAGAAGGATTTCTGTATCAAAGCATGGAAAGACTTGAGGAAACTAAACTGTGTGTTTTGTATCTCCTTTAAAAAGGGTGTCTCACGAGGTTGAGCCTGTCCTAAGCATGAGTTTTAATGTTTTTGTTTGAACGTTAATGTTAATGGTAGTTGGATCGAAGACGTTTATTTAATTGTGAGACGTTAAAATATTCTGTTGCCTATGCACGTCCACACTGATCTCCATAATGTACCAAAAGTCTCTTAATCTGATGTTGAAGTTTACAGCACAAATATCCATTTGATAAATAAAAAAACAAACTGAGTGCTTGGAAATGCAGGCATATAGGTGTATTTAGCAGCTGTGGGTGGATCTTTTACAGATCAGATCTTTTGTACAGCAAACTCTGGAGCTTCTGCCACCCTTCAGGACAAGTTGTTTTGCAGGAATTGATATTTGATACAAGTTTTGTGGAAATTATTTCTTGTTTGAGCGCGAGATCTTTCTGTGTAGTCTCTGGAGTGTCATCACACTTTTTTATTCATGAGCTTGAAAAAAAAATAATATAATGTTTTAAGCAAACATCATTTCTGTTGTGAACTTGTTGATTCCTCCCCGGATAACGCAGGATTTACCTCCGGACCGTTAACCTGACTGTTTGACCGTCAAGTTTTGTTGCTTTTTAAAAGAAATAGAGCAGAAAACTTGCCACTTGCCAAGAAAAGTTTCTCAATGGGTGTGGCTCTGTCTAATTTTGAATCTGACTTGTGTGTTTCTTTGCCAGGCAACTACACAACATCCCAAAGGAACTGTGATTAAATATAGATGCCTGATAGTCATTTCCAAATGCCACGCATGTAGACCATACCCCTGACAGAGAGAGAGAGAGAGAGAGAGAGAGAGAGAGAGATGTTCTCCATACCCCACTGGCTGAACAGCAGGTTTTGAAAGGTGGGTTTTACTGATTAGGCTTTTGTATCACAAAATATTGAGAGTTATGTATGACAAAAAATTGTCCACAATCTCTCGCATCGAGTGCCCTGTTCCCACCACCAGAGGGTGTTGATCAGAAGATCTGGACGCGTTGTACACGACCGTGGTCATTCTGTTCATCATTGTGGAGAACGCTGTGTCCCTAAAACGAGCCTTGATTTTGATGTTGTTCTCCTTTTTGTTCTGGTGTTCAAGCTTCACCTCATTATCAGGCTGTCAAAACTGTCCTCGGATCAGCAGCAAAACAGAGCCATCCACCAACATCCACCCACAGGACCAGCTCTCCCAGCTCAATAGCCAGCCATTTGCATAAAAATGGTGTGCTGCGAATAATCAGGCCTGGAATAGTGCAGAATAATTTGCAGGGTTTTTTTTTTCCCTCCACCAAAACAAAAGGTGCTTCATTTAATTTCAATAGATGGGATAAAACACATCGCCGCCCCAATTTCAATTTGAGACGAGAGTAAGCTTTGCCTCTCTTTTTTTATGAGATACAGATTTAAGGTAAAAAAGCAAAAAATGTACAGCAGTGCAAAAAAAAAAAAAAAAGGATTAGAAATGAGTTTATATTGTGTCACGAAAATACCTGTGTAGTTTAAAAAAAACCTCACGTGTGAAGGAGTTCATGCAGATTACCTTAAAGACCGGAGCTAAAATGGACTTTATTTTGGCTTAAAGTTAATTCTGTTTCACTATGGCATGTATCTATCCAACAATTTAATTGAAGTCCTTTAGGTTTTAGACTTCTTTTTGCATAGGAATTGAGACGAAAATAACTTGTGCTTCACCACCACCATGAATATCAATTCTTATGCACTGATAATAACACCAGCCCTGTTTGGAACATCAGCCTACAGTAGTGCATTGTGGGATAGGATTTCACGCTTTCAGACATGACGTACAAAACAGCACAGTAGGTACTTGACTTTTCCTGATGCTGATTGTATATTAAGTATTTTTCCCCCCCAACACAAGACTGACCCCAGTCCTATCTGGTCATTTTTTATATAAAAAACAAAAAACGAAGTAGAGCGAATCCATAGAGTCTCGTCACGACCACACCACATCTGGTGACCGTGTCTCTTCTCTGGGAGCTCCTGTTTAGATAAAAATGGTCCAGGAGAGAGTTTTTCATTCGCGTGTCAAGTGCACGCTGACACTCGTGCAGCACTTGGAGACGCTGTGGTAGACCGGGATGATGAAGATGTCCAGGAGGCTCTTCCATAGCATCTCCAGCCGGCCGGTGTTCATGAAGACTACCTTTACACATGGTGTGAGAAGCCTGGAAGGCAACGAGAGGAAAGGATTGCAGCATTTCTATCCAGACTCTATGAACACACTTGTCCTCTAAGAATTTGTTTAATCTCTTCTCTTCCCAAATAGATGAAAAACTGTTCAGCATTTCTTCCCGATCAGTTTTGTGACACTGTAGGACACTTAATGTTATTCATAAAAATGGACGAAAGCTACACAGCTCAAATAGCTCTCTTGTTCAGCACAGGGTTTGGTTTCACCAGTTCATTACATTATAATTGATTCAGATTTTTTGATTCGATTTGCATTTTTAAAGGACAAGCCCCCCTCCTTCCTAGAAACTCTTAACTATTACAAATTGCAGCTATAATTTATTTTTTTTACTCATTTTTTAACATACAATATGGAGTTATTCTTCTGATTGATGAAGTTTATGTACATGTAATGGTGAGCCAAGATAGCCTTTTAGCTACGCTAGCTTTACAGCTACTGTGCAAATGATTACAGCAAATACCCCGGGCTCAGAGGAAAACACTTAAAGGTAACTTGACGAAAGTGTGGAGTTCAGTTCCCCTCTACAACACTATATTCAAAAATTAAGATGTTGATATTAAATAATAATCAATAAACTGCTCGTACCAGATGTGAAGGCAAGTGAGGAACGCAAAGAGAACTCCAGCAGTGATGGAGAAGGGGATGGCGAGCACCGCGGTGACGATGCGATAGAACCAAACCCGGGACACCTCGAAGAGCGCGTTGCTCCAGAACCACACCCGGTCTCCACTGCGCACCGAGATGGGCTCGGCTATCACGTCCTCGAAACTCACCTAAACAAACACACACATGCACAGCTTACACAACGGATATTTTAAGGTCGCCCCGACCTTTCAGAGACTGAGCCGTGTCATCATGTGATATTCACCGATCAGGTATAACATTATGAGCAGTGAGAAGTGAAGTGAATAAGACTGATGATCTCCTCATCATGGCACCTGTTAGTGGGTGGGATATATTAGACAGCAAGTCAACATTTTGTCCTCAAAGTTGATGTTAGAAGCAGGAACAATGGAAGGATTTGAGCGAGTTTGACGAAGGGACAAATTGTGGTGGCTAGACCACTGGATCAGAGCATCTCCAAAACTCATGTGGGGTGTTCCCGGTCTGCAGTGGTCAGTATCTATCAGAAGTATCCTTTAAGTCCTGTAAGTTGCGAGGTGTGACCCTTGGAGGCCCTACCTCACAACGTACAGGACTTAAAGGATCTGCTGCTAACGTCTTGGTGCCAGATACCACAGCACACCTTCAGGGATCTAGTGGAGTCTATGCCTCCATAGGTCAGGGCTGTTTTGGCAGCAAAAGGGAGACCAACACAATATTAGGCATAATGGTCATAATGTTATGCTTGATCGGTGTAAGTAAAAAATAAAACACCCTGTCATTCTGTTATAGGAAAATAATAAGCAGGGTGGTTTGATCAAGTGGAGTTACTGAGATTATTGTTTATCCATAACGGCATATACTAAAATGTTTTATTTCTTAACAGCAATTCGGCAAAGATTTTTGCTTAGACGTTTTAAAATCATTAATTAAAGAAGAACACGGCACGCTTTTTCCCTGTTTGCAGTTACAAACAAAGTTGTTTCTGTTTCTCACTTACGTTATAGCAGCTATAAACAGTCATTTCCTCACAAGACCGTATTTTTTCTCACTCTCATAGTTAACAAGATAAAAATTGCAGCTTGAGGGTTTTGTGACGTTCTTTCCTGTATACAGTATGTGGTTTCTGAGACTTCATGTCACACTGATGTTTATAAATCAGCAGCAGCTAGCTTATAACCACAATCACGGTCAGGTTACAGCTACTGATATTGCTATGTTCAAGCTACACAGCATGGTACAGTACCTTCATTGAGCTGAGTTTGGTACTGGGTCATTGTCAATGAGTTTGTGTTTCCCGTTTCAGTCAGAGGTTGGTGTTAGTCTCATGAGATGCAGATAAACATCAGCCTGCGCAAACAAACCTGCACCGAAACTCCTTCAGCTCATTAGTGGAAAATTAGCATATGAACAACACGCTCTGTAATCACATCACTTATAGTGAGCACTAATTAGGGGGTTTTGTAGAATACTTCAATCCCCTCGTGGTGTGAAGCATATTTCAACAGATTGAACTTGAGACACAACAGCACAGGTCGATAAAAATGTACATGTTTAATATATGTGTCTGCTTCGCTTTTCATTACTCCTGTGTGTACTGTATTGAGGGAATGTGAAATGTGGCATACGAGTAGTAATTTAAACACTTGTAGGAAAACTATCAGCGGCAGAGTGGTGTGATGAAGCCAAGTTAATGATCCCATCTGAAAGTTGATTATTTTCTAAAAATCGCGCATACAGAAGTCATACCTGAGAGTATATTGAAAGTGAAGATCAGCTGATTAAATCGGTGGAATCAGGTGTGGCTCCTGCTTGTTTGGAATGAATACACTATATAGCCAAAAGTTTTGGGACACCCCTCTAAAACATTGAATTCAGGTGTTGTTTTTCAGGGGTTGGACTCTTAGTTCCAGTGAAAGGAACTCTTAATGCTTCAGCTTCATACCAAAACATTTTGGACAATTTTGTGTGAACAGTTTGGGGATGACCCCTTCCTGTTCCAACATGACTGCACACCAGTGCACAAAGCAAGGTCCATAAAGACATGGATGAGTGAGTTTGGTGTGGAGGAACTTCACTGGCCTGCACAGAGTCCTGACCTCAACCCCATAGAACACCTTTGGGACGAATTAGAGTGGAGACTGTGAGCCAGACCTTCTCGTCCAACATCAGTGCCTGACCTCACAACTGCGCTTCTAGAGGAATGGTCAAAAATTCCCATAAACACACCCCTAAACCTTGTGGAAAGCCGACCAGAAGAGTTGAAGCTGTCTATAAGTGCTTGTAGCTGCAAAAGGGTGGGACAACTCCATATTACTTTCCTGTGCATGTAAAGGCAGGCATCCCTAAACTTTTGCCAATATAGTGTACCTGCACCCACACCAGCCCTTAGTGACAGGATTCGACACGTGAGTTATAGTTGCATTTAATGCTACAGAACATTTCTGAAATCTGTTATTTCCTGTTATCCCTTATGTTACAACAGCTTTAGTCGTTCCCTCACCAGCTCCTTTGTCCTGAAAAACTAAAGTTACAGCTTTACCTCTGACACTGGAGACTCCTTCCATATATAGTAAATAAATGTCTTCTTACGAAAAACCTCCCTTATAAACCATTAAATCTTCTTTACTAATAATAGAGACTCATCAGACTCAACAGAGCTGTGCTATGAATGGCTTGAAACATGAAGATTTTAATCAGCCACAGAACCCTTACATATATTTGCCACAACTTATTCAGCTAAAGATCTTTCTTGGTGTACAGACTTGCAGAAGCTATTTGTTATTTCAGGGATTTCCCGCTCACATGGTATGAGATGAATCTCCGTCAGTACGCTGCTATAATGGTGCTGAAGATTCGATCAGGAACACTTGTGCTGCTTTTATCCTCCATCTGTCTCAGAGCAGCAGCTGTTAGCATTTACTTAAAAACAATCGCTCTTTACACTTTACCCACTGAGCCAAGAGGAGACGCAGACCTCTCGAGAGAAACTTGTTTGTTAAGAGCAGTGTGGACAGAAGGACAGGAGTGCTCCTTCTCAGTGTTGGTGCTTGACACTGTATTGAGTGTTTGCAAAATACTTCAGAGCACACTTTTGCCTGAAAAAAATGAATGCAAATTGTGGTTTGAGTATTTAATTCAGATCTCTGCTTTCGCAGGAGTTATTGATGCAGCAATGGTCCAAAGCAAAAGAACCATAATATAAGATGAAGTCAGGTAAGTATGGAGCATCCTACAGCTCTGGATTTCCATCACCTGATGGTATTTGGTTATTGGTAATGGATTTAATGTTAAAGTTCACGTGGCATTAGTTATTTTTTTTTTTGCAAGAAAATTGTATGCCAAAATGTTACCCAGTGAATTATTTTCTGCTGTAGAGTCTTCAAGACCTGAACCTGAGGGTCTTCTGAAGAGTACATGAAGTTCTCCTCAAAGAGCACATGATCTGTCCACCAGATTTAACCTCAAATTTACTTTTGGTGTCAGACTGAGTCTCACCGACACGACCCTGGGATCCTGTAAAGTTATTCAGTTACCTTGAGGCATTCGTTCATCTGTCGCGGATCTCTCTCGTTGATCAGAGGCCTTGTGTCGCTCTGCGTCGAGACCATGTCCTCCTCTTCCTCCTCTTCTTCTTCCTCCATGACCGTCTCCAGCTGCGTCTTCCACGGCTGCTGTTCCTCGCTATCCTCACTGTCGCTGTCCCCGAGGTTGATCTCTGTATCTACAGGAGCCGTACTCCGCATCATGGTGCCGGTCATGAACACGGAAAAACTCCTTAACACAGTAAAACTCCGAGCAGTATGTCGGCTGTGTCGCTGCAGTGCCCGGGTGGAGGGACGGATATATTAGGAAAGTGACTCGTACAAGAATTCCCTGTGGGAAGATCTATACCCCCTGCTACATGAGCTATAAATACTGCAGGATGGCCCGTCACTTTTTAAACTCTCTTCTTGTAAGTAACCAGAGAAGCACAACGAGGGTCAGAGCTGGGATCCTCACAATCAGAGTCATTTTCTTGCATAACTTTATGGCAGTAGATATTTAAAGGGGCAGTATGTGATCTTTAGAGCCCGCTGTTGCCTTCACACATCACACTGTTTACCCCAAATGATCCCGCCTTCTTTATTAATACGGTAGCACATGAGCTGCTGTTTAAGGAAGATGATTATTTTTGTTGGGGGGCCAGAAAAATAACCTGAAATGAAGAAACTTGAGTGATTCTGTTCAAGTAAATCAAATCAAATTTGTCCTCTTTGTATAGCATGTCTCTGATCTGATAAATCACAGGTTCTTGCTGTAGACGGACTACAGTGCAGTGGGTTTGAGGCGTGAGCGTGTTGAGATTCACGCCCGCTTCATGCAGACCAAGACATCATCAGTGATTTTGTTGGAGTGTCTCTAGCGACTCTCAACTTCCTGACTTACTCGAAATTACTCGATAGAGGCTCAACAGCACCACCTTTGGCTTCTGCTGAACTTCAGGAGCTCTGCTTGCACGTAGAGCTGTGCGTTACAGAGCATTTCATTTAAAAGCTACGCATTTACACCACCGGTCAATCCATCAGTGTACATGTGTTCATAGAAGAGCTTCAGTTTTACAGTTTATTTTATATTAGACTTTAAACCTTTGGAGAATCACCCAGAAAAATGTTAAACCAGGACACGTGAAATTCTGAACACTATTCATGATGAAGCTCCGCTCACTCTTGGCATCTTCACCAATGTACATTTTATTTGTACCTATTGTGTCCAAACATTTTGTAATATCATGTGACTCCTACTAAGCCTCCTGGTGGTCCAGCGGCAGGATCCTGTGCTCTCATTGCCGTGGCCCGAGGCAGGGCGCTAACCCAGCCACTGAAGACTCAACTCTCAGTGCCGGTCCCAAGCCCAGATTAAATGGGAGGGTTGTGTCAGGAAGGGTATCCAGCTTAAAACCTGTGCCACATCGAAACATTCGGACCAAATGATCAGCTGTGGCGACCCCGAACAGGGAGCTGCTGAAATAACAACAACAACGACAACAACATTATGAGACTCAAACTCTCAGAGCTTTAATTTGATTGATTGGTGATTAAATCTGTAGCTAATGGATATGTTAAGAATCAATTGTGGGATCCAAACAACACATATAGAGAGGATTTCATTAAGTCTTTCACTGTATCTGCTTATTTAGGTCCGTAGATCAAAAATGTCCAATTTCTCAGTGTTTGCAAATAGACTCGCTTCCAGACTCACTCACATTTGCAAAAGGAACAAAAAAAAAAAGAGAGAGAGCTGAGAATCAACACATTGAAACCCAAATCAAATGTTTAACAATTCATTATTAAAGCTGCAAAGTGCCTTCAGCGTGACCACAGCTGTACGCCGCTGGAATCCATTACGCACACAGCGAGGTGATGAATGGGGTTGAGATTGTTGGCGACCTGTCAGTGTTTCATAAAGGCAGGAGAATAAACCTCAGCGTCACCATCGTGAACATTACAGTAAGACTTTACACACCGCAAACACAACGACTAGCTTCTTTAACTTTTATTATTCTGAAAAAAGTTTATGTTCTAAACAAGTTATTTATGATGAATGGTCAACATTGTGGATCGAAGTAAGAACAAATTTATAGTTATATTTGTGAAGTTCTTACGCAGCTGTAAACAGTTTTTCCTTTTCCACCTTTTTTCCTTTGTTTAATTTAGACCACAAAGAGCAGCACGTCATGTAAGAAACCATGAAGCATAAACTCCTCTGTCCGGAAGATGCTCGGAAACCTAAAATTACAGCTTTACCTCTGACCCATCAGGCATAACATTATGAGCAGTGGGAGGTGAAGTGAATAAGACTGATGATCTCCTCATCATGGCACCTGTTAGTGGGTGGGATATATTAGGCAGCAAGTCAACATTTTGTCCTCAAAGTTGATGTGTTAGAAGCAGGAAAGATGGACAAGCGTAAGGATTTGAGCGAGTTTGATGAAGAGCCAAATGATGTGATGGCTAGACCACTGGATCAGAGCATCTCCAGAACTGCAGCTCTTGTGGGGTGTTCCCGGTCTGCAGTGGTCAGTATCTATCAAAAGTATCTTATAAGTCCTGTAAGTATCCTTTAATTATCCCATGGGACTTAAAGGGTCTGCTGCTAACATCTTGGTGCCAGATCCCACAGCACACCTTCAGAGATCTAGTGGAGTCCAGGCCTTGATGGGTCAGGGCTGTTTTGGCAGCAAAAGAGGGACCAACACAATATTAGGCAGGTGGTCATAATATTATGGCTGATCGGTGTACACTGACAATGGAGACTACTTCCTTAAATCACCTTAAAGAAAACTTTCATAGCATTTATTTTTCAACATATTCAAACAAGCTCATTCACGTAAACCTGTGACTTGCTTCTACACTACTGTCAGAGCCACCGTTATAGAATATGAATCAACACCATTTGACCAATCAGAATCCAGACTCCATGGAAGAAAGGTGTTTCTTTAATGTGATGGATATTTAGAGATGTTGGCACTCAGTCAGTCGGTATGGTGTTTTAAGTGTACTGCACTTTGCTTAACACGAGCTTGTCCTCTTGTTCATCTAGCATGTGAATTGTTTACTTGACAGAACGCATTAGTCATGCGTAACCGTGTGTGTGTGTGTGTGTGTGTGTGTGATCGCCGCTGATGAGGTCAGCTATGACGTCTTTCAGAGAAACACAGCGGCGTTTGATTCTGCGACAGAAACGGAGGCCATTGCGTCATGCAGCAGCAGGATAATGTGGTAAAAAAACCTCTTGTTCTGTTTACACATCACACATCAGAGTGTATTTATAATCACACAGCCACTTTAACCCCAAACATCTGTATTTCTCTTTCTCTCACGCACCTGGTCAGTCCACTACTGACCTACTGAATCAGACCAAGGTGCAGAAATGAAAGTTTGGTGATGTTAAAAAAACATGAATGATAATTTTTTAAATATAATTTGGTCTATTTGGAGCAAAGCAATTTTTTCTTCACATGCTGTGTTTTTATTTAACAACAGATGCAGTTTACAGTGTGTGTGTGTGTGTGTGTGTGTGTGTGTGTATGAAAATAAAGAACAAGTAGAATAAAGTGAATATTTTGCTCTTTATTTTCATACATACACACACATACACACACACACACACACATGCACATACACACACATGCACATACACAGATAGTGCATGTGTGCTGGATTTACTTACTGTGGTACATGAAGGCGCTAATGGACTAAGTCTCTGTGGCAGATGGCTGAGTGTGTGTGTGTGTGTGTGTGTGTGTGTGTGTGTGTGACAGGACAAGGCTGATGTATTATTCTTTGGATAAAAAAGGAAAAGAAGAATTTAACAGAAGCAGTATTCATACAGACAGAAGACAAACATTTCTATTGACTGGATTATTAATAAGATTTTATCTTTCTCTTTGTTTTATTATTATTATTATTATTATTATTATTATTTTTTTTTAATAATATTATAATTATAATAATATATTATTTATTTATTTATTTATTTATTTATTTATTTATTTATTTATTTATTAATTATCTCAGTCACAGCAGTATTTCAGTATTTAGACTGAAAATTCTCTACAAGGAGGACTGATGTGCTTTTGGGTGCATCGTTGTTGAAACGATGTCCTGCACGTGATGACCGCATGCATAAAACGTCACGAGCAGGGGAGCAGTACACCAAAGCAGAACACGTTTATCTCTGTTTTTACTGAAACATAACGAATAAAGTGTTCCAGTCGACAGCTTCGTGCTTGTAGCGACGAAACGATGCTTGGCTGCATCGTTGCCATGACAACCCATGTGATTCTGTGTGCACGTTTGGCTTAAACGTCAAATACGATAAAACTCTTTGAGTCCTAATATATATAAAAGTAAACTGAGAAGGATTCCCTTTAAATCTGAACAGGATCAGAATCTGAAAATCACATTAATAAGCAGAAGCACGTGTGTAGCCTGTAGCGATGTGCAGTAATGTTAGTTTAATGCCATCCCTCTTTAATCACACAGATGGTCATGGCATTGTGGGATATTTTTTGAGGGGAGGAGAGACAGAAATGCCTTTTTATTCGAATGCGCTGTCCTCTAACCTGACAATTTATTAGATGTTTTTATGCTGCATATCTGTTGAAGTCACACAGATTTTACACGTCTTAAAGCAGAGAGTTATGTGTGTGTGTGTGTTTATGTTTAAGCAGGTGTAGCATGTTTCTACAGCTGTTCCAGCCCTGATTTTCTCTTATATAACTGTACATATCAGCATCAGGGTCACGACTCTTCATCAATCCTCTGCTCTGGATGGACAGATGGACGGATGGACGGATGGCATGCTGCTTTGGAAGAGATGTAACATGGAACAGTAAACCTACATGATAGTGTCAGTTTATGATGTTAGATGTTATCGATACAGTAGAAGGTGGACATGTCGTGTTTGGATTTGTGAAACGCCGTAATACACAGATATCAACACACAACATCAGAAGAAGGGGCATTTAATGCCCCCGAAACTCAAATTATAGGGCTGGTATGCACTATATTATATTAGTGCATTATATTATATTAGCCTCACAGCAAGACGGTCCTGGGTTTGAATCCCGGGCCTGAACAGGCAGGGTGAGTTTGTGGAGTTTGCCTGTTCTCCCTGTGCTTGCGTGGGTTTACTCCAGGTAATCTGGTTTCCTCCCACAGTCCATTAGGTTGATTGGTAATTCTAAATTGCCCATAGGAGTGAGTGTGTGTATGATGGACTGGTGACCTGTCCAGGGTGTATCCCTGCCTTTTGCCCAATGTGCACTGGGATAGGCTCCAGCAGACCTTAATTAGGAATAAAGTGGGTATAGAAAATGGATGGATGTTAGAGTCATGCTATAGCAGATGGTTTGCACTAAAAACCTCCACTTCGTAGTGTGTCGCTTTAATTCCTCGGTTGTCATGGAGTATTAAATGCAGCAAGGTCATTACTTATGCTTTTTGCTCTATAGTGTGATAAAGCAGGCTTTTCTTTATCCCCTGGACCTTGACTTAGCAGACACATTATCCAGCAGTGGAGCTCGCCGAGGCTGTTAAATCATTATTTTTTTTTCCTAAACAAAGACACGTTGTATAACACAGTTGGCCGTGACAGAGTGAAGGGTGTTTTATTCAGCAGGGAGACAGGAGATCTTAGAAACATCTCAGAGCCACGTGGAGAAGAATGAACAGAAATCAAAACAGAAAGACAGATTATCAAACTCGAATAAATATCGTTCCAAATAAACATCACTTCGCAACAGCACTGGGAACGCGACATGAAGCTACTCACATCACAGCTGACTGAATATTAATGTTAAAATGTCTTCCTTAAGCAATATTAAACAACATCTTGTCATAGATTCTAATGCCTTGTGCAGCCGCGTCAAAGGAGCGAACAACTCGACAAGCACCGGCGCCGAAATACAGGATATCTGTTAAAAATCAATAACAAATGAAACAGACGGATTTAAAGGAGAGATTGAGAGGTTTCCCGATACAAAAACTGAGTTAGAGTTGTCTCGTGTTGCGTTTTAAGGCGAATGAATAAAGATGTGTTGTTACGGACCGCGAGGAAAATTCAGGTTCTAAATAAATCACTCATGAAGACGATCATTAAAGGCGTTATTGTGGCATTCGTGTAAGAAAATCTTCTCACAAACTAAACAGCCCTGAGTATCTGAGGCTGTCCTCGAACAGCCTGACCTCAGTATCAGATTTTATTTTCACATATTTGATTCAATCTAATTCAAGTCACCGGATCGCTTTACTTCGGGAATGGACCAGAAATTTTACTCTGAAATTCTGATCTTCTTGATTATTTAAAAATAGTAGCCCGTGTTAAAAGTGAGTGTACATAAACTGCCCAGTATAAAACTGTGTGTGTGTGTGTGTGTGTGGCCTTGACTACATCGCTCATTATCACATGCTATTAGCATGACAAAGCAGACCTGAAATAGAATTCAACTGTACATTTCTTATTTTCCTCTTCACTTGATCAGATTTGTTTGATTAGACCTGCTTTCATTGCAGAAATAGCAGGAATGCTGGAGCAGTATGTCATTAATTTTGTCCCGAGTCTTGTGTTTATATCAGTTTTGAGCATTCCAGATTTGAATCTGATTTGAACATGGATTCGGATCATATTTCAATCGTCCATCAGTCTTATTTTAATTTGGATCTGTTTTTAGCATTCCAGATTTGGATCTGATTTAAAAGTCCCCAAATTTGGATCCCATTTGCAGATTCTAGATTTAGATATGATTTGAATGTTCCAGCTCTGGATCCCATTTTAAGCATTTCAGATTTCAGATTTGGCAGCCTAGGTGAGTTCCTCGGGGATCTGTCCTGGTATCCTGAACCCGGTTTGGTCCAGTGTGTTTCTGGGAGTCGCAGTGTTGTAACTGCTGCGTGTGGCTTCCACCGAGCTGCTGCGCTTCAGGAAGTGCAGGAAGTCTTCGTGTGCCGAGGCATCGTGCCCGGACGCTGCCGGTCTCGCGGGTCTGCTGGGCGAGCGGCAACAGCAGCACATAGTCTTACACACCTCCTCACGGATCTGGCGGTTCAGCAGGCCGTAGAAAAATGGGTTTGCGGCGAATGAAGAATACGCCAGCCACGTGACGGGGCCTTCTGCCTCATCAGCCGAGCTGTGGGCGACACCCAGGGACAAGTGCAGGTGGAAGGCAAAGTATGGCAGCCAACAGAGGACAAACTGGCCCACGATGACAGCCAGTGTGAGCGCTGCTTTACCGCCCACCAGTGTCCGGCGTGGCCTGCGTGGTGCGTGCATCCCTGTCCCTCTCCGGGCACTCGAGCTGCTGGTGATGATGGTGGTTTGGCTGTTGACGGAGTCGGAGCGGTGTTTTGGACGGGGTGTTGCAGGCACCCAGCTAGGCAGAGGCCCCCTGTGTCGGGCGGCCATGTGCGCCACCTTGTAGACGTTAGCGTACACAGCTAGAATGATGGCGGCCGGGACGCAAAAGCAAAGCACGCAGAAGATGATGGAGAAAACGCGCCGGTGCCCACTGTGGCTCCAGTGCAGTGAGCAGTGGGCGGCAGCAATGGCGCTGTGGTGACGATAACTGGGCCACCCAAACACAGTGGCCAACCCAAGGACAGCAGACGCCAACCAGACCAGTGCCATGACTGCAGCGGCAATGCGGGGAGTCATTTTTGCCTCGTAGCGCATCGGATGCACGATGTAGTAGTAGCGCTCGACGCTGATCGCCGTCACTGTGAAGATGGAGGCAGAGATCAGAAAAGCATTGAGGAAGACGTACAGGCGACACTCAAGCGGCGTAAAGATGACCCCGGCGAAGATTGGTGAGCCACACACAATTGCCAAGGGCATGAGGAGGGCCGCACACAGCACATCCACGCCGCACAGGTGCCACACAAAGCTGTACTTCCTCAGGTGTGCCGCCTTTAGCACCACGATCAGCACAGCCAGGTTCGCCAACAGAGCCACGGCGTTCAGCGTCACCATGCCCGCCAGACCCATGGCATCTCTGAGACGGGACTGTGGATTGGACATGGTGCCCAGCTGCATGCTGGGAGTAGGGTGCACAGATGCGCCATGTTCCAGCGAGTGGTTAGCTTGTGTTTCGTTGAGGTCAGGGGTCTGAGGGAATCCAGGTGCTGCCATGTTTGGAGCTCAGATCTATGCAGCGCGTGTCACAATCACGGATTCCTCCATTGTCCAACACAAACGACGCTGGGATTGACTAATCACGCGCCAGACCTGTTGATGAAATAAAGATAACTTAGCCATTTGTGTAAAAATGCTCTTAAACTCTTCTTTCAAATGGCTGATATCAGTAACACAAATACAGAAAATATACAAATCACACATTTTCACTTTAAATTCAAGATTTTTAAGAGGTGATGGGACGCTAGTCAGTCACCGGTCAGGATTAGCAACTTATTATGTAGATTGTTTGAGTGTCACAGCCACACACTGATGACCCTCAGGACTTTTTGACCTGGGATTCTTTTTTTTTTACTCATGTCATGAACCCTAAAGAATGTCACATTGTTCTCAGATTAATTCTAGACTCATAATCCTTTGGTTCAATATTTGTCTTGGATGGATGAGTCGAGAGAGTGGGAGTTTGATCACTGAGAATTATTCATAACACTCTGTATTTCTCTGTTTAATGCTCTCTCTCTCTCTCGCTCTCTCTCTCTCTCTCTCGCTCTCTCTCTCTCTCTCTCCTTTGCTTGCTCTGCATCTTTCTGAATCTCAGTGACCTCTTTCTCATTTCACATCTCATCGCTGTCTCTCTCTCTCTCTCTCTTCTTTTCTGTTTCAGTCTCTCCCTCTGTCTGTCTGTCTCTTCATGTCTCTCTTTCTGTCTATCTCTCTTTGTCTCCCCCCTTCTCTGTGTTTGTCTCTCTCTCTCTCTCTCTCTCTCTCTCTAACCTTTTGATGGTGAGTATAATGAGGCAGCTTGTTGGGTTGCAGCTGCGGGAGGCTTTTCTGCTCTAAGCGGCATTAGCATTAGAGTGAGGTCACTGTCACCTGCACCTCTCTCTCACACACACACACACACACACACACACACGCACACTTGCATCTCTTTCTCTCTCTCTTTTCTCTCTCTCAAACATACACGCATACAATGCCCCCACGCACAAAACCATCCTCCCACACACTCACACAACATGCCCTCGTAATACAGCTCATCCACAACACACACACACACACATGCACACACACACACTACTCAAAATCTCCACAAAATCAACATCTCTCCAACACTCAGGCAGATCCTCAAGCTGAGAGCACGACAATCAAGCACCGCTCCAACAGAAGACTACATTTTCAGTGAACTCTAAGCAGTACTGATTATTTACATTAAAAGTAAGTTTCAGAATCGAACCCGAGTTCTGAAATGTCTTCTGAAGCCGATCGTGCCTCCTGCTCGCGGACCTGCATTTGTTTGTCCATCATCTCAGGGTTTTTCTTTCTTTTTTTTTTTTTCAAGTATGAGCCATGTGTCGGTGAATACACTTTATAGGCACTAATGGGTGCTGTAAATGTGTGTGTGTGTGTGTGTTACATCATCACTGCTGCATGGTGTTTTTCAGCTTTATCTCTGTGCGGATCTTGATGGATCGGATGGATAGGACGAGGGCTTGCACACTCAGCTCCCACGCGCTTTCATGCGGATGAGGAAGCCAGAGAGCTTTATCTCCAAACACACTCCTCGGCCGTCTGGTGTGAAGCGTTGATAACGACGGCAAGTACAAAAACATGAAATATTACCTTGTGTTTAACCCTCTCTCCTACACACACACACACAGAGTGCCTCAGACCATCTATCTCTGAGCACCCTGTACATCCTCTGCTCTTCACAGAATATTTCCCCGAAAGTTTCCCAGAATGCTTTGGTCCTACGGGCTCATTAGTTCAGGCCATGTGGCACGTTTCTGATTTTTATCCTGACTAATCTGCTCTAATGGACCGAGTTCGGTGCACGGTGTGTATTAATGAGGTCCATGAGGTCAGGACACTGTTTCAGATTATGACAGTTATATAAGGCCAGGTCCACGTTGTAAAACTTAAACACAGAGGGAAATAAAAAGCACAAATGCTCTATTTTTTTTTTACTTTAATAATCGAAGCCACTCGATTTTATACATGATTTCCTTTTATGTAATGATGTGATGAGAAATATTGATAATAAGTAACCAACCTGAATTTGCCTTTAATGAAGAGAATTGTTAGTCGATGTAAAAGACATGATTACGAAATATAAAATCTGTAGATCGGATAAAAAAAAAAAACGATCTGATTTCACATCCGATCTGATCAGCTCGGGCAAACAGATAACGGTTCTGGTCAATATCAGTCTAAAATCAATGATTTACAATGTAAGATTTAATAAAGTGTAAGCTTCAATAAACAAATCTTTTAATTGATCTTTCCACCTTAAAATTCCTTAAACTATCATTTATTCCTATGTAAAAGCTTGATCCTATCTATCTATCTATCTATCTATCTATCTATCTATCTATCTATCTATCTATCTATCTATCTATCTATCTATCTATCTATCCAACCATCTGTCCACATGTCCATCCATCTTTCCGTCCATCTACTTGTCCATCCATCTTTCCGTCCATCTACTTATCCATCCATCTGTCCACCTATCCATCCATCCATCTATCCGTCCATCCATCCATCTCAGGCATTACCATTTGGACCAATCAGATTGAAAATGTAACTACACCGTGGTCTAAAACTATTCCTATTTTGCTCAGATGGTGATGTAGATTAATTTTCCGTAACAGCCGCTCTGACAGTAACAATATGCTCTTATTTAACTTTTACAAAGACGAGAAAAATGTTGCTATGGTGATCAGGAGCTTTCTGAAAAGTCTCATTTGACGCAGTGCTTTAGACACATGGGCTGATGCACACACATCAGGACATCATAACACAATTAAACACTTCTGATGCATGTTACAGCTAGAAAGCTAGAGGCTAGTGCATAAAGAGATCTGACTGTTGTTTATTTGGCTCAACACGTAATGTTGACTTCATCTGGGGGTCTGATCTCTGGTGTCAACTCCAGTGGTGTCCAATCTTAGGCTTCTAAAAAGGTCTGACTGACTGACCAGAGACGTTCATTATGTCCACCAGGGAGTGGTTCCTGAATAGAAATTTCCAGAAGCACCTCTCTGAAGTATGTTTAGGTTCCTGAGTGTCCACATCTCTAAGGACATCACTCCTTTATATATGTAAATATATTTATTTATTTAACATTTATATACCTAAAGATATTTCCATCCTGAACTTTTTTTTTTGTTTATTTGCACATTTTTATTGTTTATTTGCTACTTTTTGCATCCATCCATCCATCCATCAATCCATCCATCTATCCATCAGTAGTATGACACCTCCTGTGTATTGATGCAGCCATGTATTTACTCGACGCTGCTGTACTCTCCCACCCAATAACCTGAACATTACTACAGTTCTATTTTTTCATAATACTTCTTTTAATATATATACACCATTTTACATACATTATTACACATTATTATATTACACCTCTGGTATTATACTACTATTTGATTAAATTTCCAGTAGATTATATGATGAGATTTATACTCACATTAGATAACAGTGACATTAGATACCGAGTATTTAAATTATTATACTAACACATTGTAAAAAATGACCGGCATTACACTAACATGAGATACTAAATTATACTGAAATTAAATACTCTTGGTTTTCCAAAATCATTAGATTATAAGATGAATACGATATTTAGATTATACTCAGATGATGATGCTCTGATTAGATCATACTGAAACAATTATACTAACATTAGAACTTCTGCTGTTATGCTAGCATTATTATTTTATAATGATTATATGTTTTTATACATTATTCTATAATATTATGCAACAGTCATTCTGCTGAACTGATTCCTACTGAATCTTGTGAACTTCTATTCCATTTCCAAATCATCGGCTAATGGTTATTCAGCACGCAGTCCCTAGCACTGGACAATGAGAGCCGGTTTAATCTGTACCCCAGGATCTGGCCCTTAGACTGTGAACGTAATCAGTTTCCAGAAAACCGATCTGTGCTGAATGATTAAGAGCGAGGAGAAGCGCGGCCGCCCGGGCCGAGCAAGTGCTGTTTACTCTTCAGCCTCATTAAGGAGTGCGCTGGACACACAGGCTGCCTTCATTAACATCCATTAGCCTTACACAAGCCCAGGTGTGCCGCCGTGTCCCAACTCTCCTGTACACACACACACTCTCTCTCTCTCTCTCTCTCTCTCTCTCTCTCTCTCTCTCACTCTCTTTCTCTCTCTCTCTCTCTCTCTTTGCAGTGATATATCTGCTTTAGCCCATGGTTCAACTTTCCCTCCTGTCTAATTCATGTAAATTCTGTTTTTTCATGTTTGTCGTACAGTACTCAGGATTTGGATGGACTTTGACTTGGCTGTGGGTGTGAACATTTATCCCCTGGCACTTAACAACAGCACTACATCCATCCAATTTGCTTCTAAGAGCTGAAACCTGATTCATCAAGTGAATGTCAACACGGGTCAAATTACTGTATCATTCTTCTCGGTAAAGTAGTGGCTGCATGTGCACGCTGAAATCATGACCAAATATCAGAAATCATATGAAGACTAGATGAAAAAAAGTTAATAACTCTCACCTGGTGGGGTCCTGAAGGTCCTGTGAAATCCCTTTCTGAAGCGATGTTAGAGCCAGATGTGCACATGTGTCCAGATGTTACGATAAAGAACAAAAGATCTATCAGGAGCTGAGCCGTTATTTAGAGCAGGAGGCTTTTGAGAGAATCAGGAGGGATGTGCGCATGTTGGTAGAGTAAGTCCACTCTCTCTCCCTCTCTCTCCCTCTCTCTCTCTCTCTCTCTTTCACACACACACAAACATACACACAGAGCGTTTATTGCCTAGCAGTAAACACCAGGTGGGTTTGAGGCAGCAGGTGAACAATGGCACTGATGCTCTGAGACAGACAGAAAGAGAGAGAGGGGAACACCCCCCCCCACTCACTCAGAGAGATAAAACAGCTGGCCAGAGTGTGTGTGTGTGTGTGTGTGTGTGTGTGAGCAGTAACCAGTAGCAACAGTTAATCACATATTCATGTGAAAGTGAGAGCAAGAAAAGAGAAGATGGCCTCTAGACCCCCTCCACTCTCACTGTCTCCCACACACACACACACACACATACAGTGTATGGCAGTGCCAGGCACACATTGTCCATTTTGGGTTCTCCTCAGTCCAGCTCTTGTTTAACCTCCTTTTTTGTGCCAAGTTGTTATTATTTTAATGATTATTTCGTGTGTGTGTGTGTGTGTGTGTGTAATGGCATGTGGAGTCAGAATGTCAAAAGTGGTATGGAAAGTACTAATGTTTTCATTTAAATAAGTTCACTCAAGTCATTGTGCATGAACTTGCCATGTTCCTGTTGGTTCATCTGTCTCTGGTTTTCTCCATACTCCAAAAAAAGATGATAGTTGGTGGGTTAGTGACTCTAATTTGCAGTTAAGTGTGTGTGTGTGTGTGTGTTTGCAGGGTGTCCCATCTAGGTTGTATTTCCATCTCACACCCAGTGACCAGGATTAAGCTCTGACTGAAAGTGACTGAGTGAGTAACTGGGTCTGTATATAAATTACTAATGAATCACTTTGGGAATGAATCGGTTCCTTTTTAAACGACTCTTTTAAATGAGTTGGATGAATTTTTTGGACTTTGGAGTTTTAGCAAAAGAGGTCTGTTTTATTTTAATTATTTCAGTTTGGTTAACATATCTCGCAGATCTTTGACTGTCAGACCCAGTATTTTTATGTTTAATTTGTTTACATGTTTAAATTGAGAGAGTTTTGAGTCCAGATTTAAAACTCTTTTCCCATCTCGTGTCTTTGTCACATTCTACCTGCACTTACTATTTAATAACTAGCATATGTCTTTTATTTCTTATGTTTTTTTTTTTAAATTTCATTATTAACTACAAATAGCTTTTGTTTATAAAATGGTCGAGACTAAATTGATTCTGTATTTGATATTTTTTTCATCACAGTGATTTGCCGTAGAGCAGTGAGTCGATTCTGAATAAAAGATTCATTTTATTACAGTAATTCAAGGTAGAGCAGTGAGTCGATTCTGTACAAAAGATTCATTTTATTACAGTTATTTGCAGTAGAGCAGTGAGTCGATTCTGTACAAAAGATTCATTTTATTACAGTGATTCGCAGTAGAGCAGTGAGTCGATTTTGTACAAAAAATACTTTTAATACAGTGAGTCGCAGTCGAGCAGTGAGTCGATTCTGTACAAAAAATACCTTTAATACAGTGATTCACCGTAGAGCAGTGAGTCGATTCTGAATAAAAGATTAATTTCATTACAGTGAGTCAGAGTCGAGCAGTGAGTCGATTCTGTATAAAAGATTCATTTCATTACAGTGATTCGCCGTCGAGCAGTGAGTCGATTCAATATAAAAGATTCATTTAATTACAGTGATTCTCTGTAGAGCAGTGAGTCGATTCTAAATAAAAGATTTATTTCATTACAGTGATTCGCCGTCGAGCAGTGAGTCAAGTCTAAATAAAAGATTTATTTTATTACAGTGATTCGCCGTCGAGCAGTGAGTCGATTCAGTATAAAAGATTCATTTAATTACAGTGATTCTCTGTAGAGCAGTGAGTCAAGTCTAAATAAAAGATTTATTTTATTACAGTGATTCGCCATAGAGCAGTGAGTCCAATTTGTATAAAATATTCATTTAAATACAGTGATTCGCCATAGAGCAGTGAGTCGATTCTGAATAAAAGATTCATTTTATTACAGTGATTTGAAGTCGAACAGTGAGTCAATCCTGTACAAAAGATTCATTTCATTACAGTGATTCTGTATAAAGTATGCATTTTATTACAGCGATTCACAGTCGAGCAGTGAGTCGATTCTAAATAGAAGACTCATTTTATTACAGTGATTGGCCGAAGATCAGTGAGTTGACTCTGTACAAAAGATACCTTTTATTACAGTGAGTTGCAGTCGAGCAGTGAGTCGATTCTGTATTAAAGATTAATTTCATTACAGTGATTCGCCGTAGAGCAGTGAGTCGATTCCATTTAAACATCATATTTCAAAGAAGTGATTCGCGATTGTTTTCTACCTCTCCAATCCGCTCGGGGGCGATAGTGAGTAAATACACACTGCTTACACTCTCCAACCGAGGAACAGCAGAGGGAACAACATGTGGAAATGATCCATGTGGAGCTTTAATACATGAGCTAACTGGAAGAATTAAAGCTTTGCAGTAAAATAAAATAGGGTAATTTATAGTTTATTAATTATGTCTTTCTTTATAAAGAAGAAATCCGCATCAGCGGTTATGGGGAAAGGTGAAAAGTCTGCTGCTGGCAAGCGAAAGGTAAGATTTTAGCTAGCATTGTGGCTAAAATATACAGTAATCTGTATGCATGGAAACCTATAGAATATTTAAACGTTGTTAAAGTTTATTCACAGCTGATCTGAGTAAAAATAATGACAGACCAATTTGCACCTAAATCGTAAATGAAGTTCTGAAGTGTTTTCAGCAACTTTATTATTTATTGTGAAGGAAACAGACTCTACATTGAGTGTGTTCTCTTTTCTCTTCAGGCTGATAATCAGGGTGGAAAGGGGCGTCCAAAAAAACTCAACAAACGCCTGAATGAGGAAATCTCCAGCGAGTCAGAGACCGAAAAGTGAGACATTTCTGCCAGAAATTTCTGCTGTGTTTTCTGTACAATTATTAAAGCACCACTGAGCCTGTAAGCCTTGTCTGTGTCGTACAGCGATGACCTGAAGGTGAGGAAGCAGAGGGAGGCAGAGGAGGATGAGGAGATCGAGGAGACGCCGCAGGAGAAGAAGCTGCGTCTGGCGAAGCTTTACCTGGAGCAGCTGAGGGAGGAAGGTGAGTGTGAAGGCATCCAGGTGGATATTCTGATCTGATGCGGTTTCCTCTGGTCCTGGACGTGTAAAGATGCGGGTCAGGACCGAAATATCAGGGCTCATGAAGTAAAGAGTTTGCGTGTCTGTTTTGACGGGCAGAGGAGAAGAAGGCGGAGGACGAGGCGTTTGAGTCAGACCTGATAGCGGGACGCTTGCAGGAGGACGTGGTACGCTCTCTTCTTCTTGTTTCGCTCAGAGTGTCTGTGAGAAGTTTGTTATTCTTTCCTAATCCTGTGTTCAATCTCTCTAACCACTCAACAGCTGGAACAGAAAGGCAAGCTGCAGAGACTTATCGCTGACGAGGTGAGACCAGTCCCTGTTTCCTCACAGCCGTGCCGAGAGGAGTTTCTCCGTGCTTGACGTGTCGATAGATTGCCATATTTAAAAATGCGCAGTGTTGCCATGGAGACGAGACTCATATTTATAGTCGTATTTCAGTGTACTTTTGACTCTGATGAAACTTTGACCTATGTTTTATTTTATATTGATCTTGTACATGTGTGTGAATGAAATGGAGGGAAGTGGAACAGTAAAATTACAGGGTGAAGAAGGTCCAGGAGTTTAAGTACTTGGGGTAAACAGTCCAGAGTAATGGAGAGTGTGGGGAAAGAGGTCAAGAAGTGAGTGCAGGCAGGTTGGAATGGGTAGAGAAATGTGTCGGGAGTTCTGTGTGGTAGAAAAATATCAGCTAGAATCAAGGGGAAGGTGTACAGGACAGTGGTGAGACCAGAGGCAGTGTCACTGAGGAAGAGACAGGAGTCAGAGCTGTAGGTAGCAGAGCTGAAGATGTTGAGGTTCGCTTTGGGAGTGACAGGTTGGACAGGATTAGGAACGAGTACATCAGAGGGACAGCTCATGTTGGACGTTTGGGGGACGAAGTTAGGGAGGCCAGATTAAGATGGTTTGGACATGTTCAGAGGAGGGAGAGTGAGTATATTGGTAGGAGAATGTTGGACATGGAGCTGCCAGGCAGGAGGCAAAGAGGAAGGCCAAAGAGGAGGAATATGGATGGAATAAATGAGGATATGAAGTTAGTGTTGAGGATGCAGAAGATAGGGATAGGTGGAGAGAGATGATTCTCTGTGGAGACCCCTGAAGGGAAAAGCCAGAAGAAGATGTAACACACTAAAGAATAATTCTAAAATCCTAAGCAAAAACAATCGACCGTCATTTTGATAGAAAATATTAACGTGAACAGCAGTCACTCAGTAGTCCATGTGAATGTTAGTGACAGCGTCCTGACTCGAGGATGTGTCTCTCTGTTGTCCCGGTGTCCAGATCATAGCTCCGGATCCTGCTGAAATCCGCTTGCTGAGAGGACACAAGCTGCCCGTCACGTGTCTGGTCATCACTCCAGACGAGAAACACATCTTTTCTGCATCGAAAGACTGCTCCATCATCAAGTGTAACTATCACACACACAAACCTGAACATGATCCACGGTGTCTCAGAGCTGGACGAAGTCATTGGTCAGCTGTTTGTTTTTTTAGTTATGTGATGTGAGCTGAATCCTGAAAAAGTTCTGTTCATGTTTTCCTGTCACAAATATTTCATCCTGAAGTGTTCGATATTTTTTCCTGTCAGTTCTGCTGCGTTATTAACAGCATCAGAGTCTCGCACCTAACACCTAATGCTTGTGTGTGTGTGTGTGTGTGTGTGTGTGAGAGAGAGAAAACATTTATTTTTCACTGTGTGTCCACTTACTTTTGGGGAACAGTGGAGTAAAATGATTAGACTGTAAAGCAGCTGTTGGTTTGAGGGAGGAATAAAGTAGTTGTGTGTGTGTGTGTGTGTGTGTGTGTGTGTGTGTGTAGGGGAAGTGGAGAGCGGGAGGAAGGTGCAGAAGATCGCAGGAGGGAGGAAAGGGACGGAGGACCGGCACGTCGGTCACACGGGACACGTTCTCTGCATGGCCATTTCCTCTGACGGCAAATACCTGGTGAGGGACGACAGGAAAAGTGTGATCGTGTGTGTGTGTGTGTGTGTGTGTGTGTGGTTTGCTCAGAGGTTTCGGATGTAGTGAAATGAAGTGTTAGCTCTGATATTAAACCCGTCTTCTTCTTTACCAGGCCACAGGAGACGTGAACAAGCTGATCATGGTTTGGGAAGCTGCTACATGTAAACATCTGTACAAGTTCACGGGACACAAAGACGCCGTATCGGTGAGGACACGCCTTGGACTTATGACTGAGGCATATGGGGTTTTTGTTTGTTTACTTTTTGCAGTCTGAAAACCCCAAAAACATGTCGAGGAATATGTTTAATAAATGAAAAGAAAAATGATGTACAATATGATGAGAGAGTTTAGTGTGTATCGTGTTAATTCCTCAGGGTTTGGCGTTCAGGAAAGGAACACACGGCCTGTACAGCGCCTCTCATGATCGCTCGGTCAAAGTGTGGAACGTGGACGAGAACGCTTATGTAGAAACTCTGTAAGGACATATACAGTACACACACACACACACACACACACACACACACACACGTGTCTGAAATATGAAGTAGATTAGCATTATAATTGTTGTTATTATAATAGCTGTCCTGCTCCTCAGGTTTGGTCATCAGGACGCGATCACAGGTTTGGACTGCCTCGGACGGGAGCGCTGTGTGACCGCAGGGGGCCGCGACCGGACGGTCCGAGTGTGGAAGATTGTCGAGGAGACGCAGCTGGTCTTCAACGGACACGAGTGAGTCTCAACACAAATACACAACTCTTCACATCTGTCACGTTTAATACACAACTACAGAAATACTGAATTCCTCTCTCTTTTTTACATCCATAACATTCTCTCTCTCTCTCTCCTTGTCTCTCTCTGTGTCTCTCTCTCTCTCTTTGTACTTCTTTCTCTCTGTGTCTCTCTCTCGGTCTCCTTGTCTCTCTCTCTCTGTGTGCTTCTTTCTCTCTCTCTCTCCTTGTCTCTCTCTGTGTCTCTCTCTCTCTTTGTGCTTCTTTCTCTCTGTCTCTCTCTCTCTCTGTCTCCTTGTCTCTCTCTCTCTCTCTCTCCTTGTCTCTCTATCTCTCCTTGTCTCTCTCTCTCTCTCTCGTTTGCTCTCTGTCTCCTTGTCTCTCTCTCTCTTTGTGCTTCTCTCTCTCTCTCTCTCTCTCTCTCTCTCTCTCTCTCCTTGTCTCTCTATCTCTCCTTGTCTCACTCTTTGTCTCTCTCTCTCTTTGTGCTTCTTTCTCTCTGTGTCTCTCTGTCTCCTTGTCTCTCTCTCTCTTTGTGCTTCTTTCTCTCTCGCTCTCTGTGTCTCTATCTCTCCTTGTCTCTCTCTCTCTCTCTCTCTCTCTCTCTCTCTCTCTGTGTCTGTCTCTCTCTGTGTCTCTCTCTCTGCATCTCTGTCTCTGTCTCAATCTGTCTCTCTCTCTCTCTCTGAAGAAGCTCCATTGACTGTGTTCAGCTGATAAATGAAGAGCACATGGTTTCAGGAGGTGACGACGGGTAAGAAGTTAAAATTGCAGTCATTTATTTTTTAAATGATTCCTGGGAGTATTTTTTTGGTTTGTTTAAATTTATTTTGTCAGTCCTAATGTTCATTTATTTTCACCATGTGAAGTTGACACATCAGTGCTGTGTGTGTGTGTTTGTTTGTTTCCAGCTGTGTGTCCGTCTGGTCCGTGAGCAGGAAGAAGCCGCTGACCACGGTGAAGCAGGCACACGGTCTCCATGGCGATGCCGGGCTGGAGATGCCGTACTGGGTGTCTTCAGTTGCAGCGTTGCACAACTCAGACACCATTGCCTCAGGTGCCTCAGGTGCACACACACACACACACACACACACACACACACATGCATACACGCATGTTAATAACCAGATCAGTGCCAGAACACACACCTAGAGCTCCTGTGAATTATTTCAGTTAGCTGTAGTTTTTTCTGACCTCAGTGCTGAGCGGTGAAGAGAGAGATCTCTGGAAATATCAGCTTTTTATTCGGACACATTTTTTATTATTAACAATTTAAACTGGGCTGAAAAACAATGCTGATCTCACAAGTGCTTTATATTACCCCAGTCCAACATTTTCTATGCACACGCTTTCGCTCATGGACTCTCAAGTACACGAGCAAGTACACTCCCACACACTCGTCTCTATTCTTCCTGCCTTTCACTCTGTGTTTTTTTTCTTTCTCTCACACACACCCACACACACACTCTCAAACTCAACATCACCTTGATCACATTGTAAACAGCTCTGCTCCACTTTTCAGCTCATGGTGTTTTCATTTGATATACCTCTATGTTCAGAGAGAGAGAGACAGACAGAGAGAGAGAGGGAAGGAGAGAGAGAGATGCACAGAGAGATAAAGAGAGAGACAGACAGGGAGAGATCGATGCGCACACACACACAGAGAGATGCACAGACAGTCAGAGAAAGAAAGAGAGAGAGAGAGATGCACAGAGAGAAAGAGATGCAAAGAGAGAGAGAATGAAGGAGGGGAGGGAGACTGACAGTGAGAGAGTGAATGATAGACAGAGAGAAAGTGAGCAGAGAAGGATAAATGGATGGAGAAAGACTGAAGGACAGAGAGAGAGAAGGAGAGACAGGGAGAGCGAGAAAGAGACTGAACAAGATGGACAGAACAAGAGATGGACACAGTGGGAGAAAAGGGGGAAGAAAAGGACAGAGAAAGATTAAGTGAATGACACGCAGAGAAATAATTGAACACGAAAGAGAGAGAGATTGATGGCGAGACACATGAGGGAGGGAGGAGAGTAGAGAGAAAAGGACAGGAAAAGAGAGAGATGATGGAGCAGGAAAAGTGACTTGGATGGATAGAGAGAGAGAGAGAGAGAGATACCAGCTGTGTGAATGTCTCATTAACACACCATTGTTCTCGTCTGCTGTTCCTCAGGCTCCCATAATTCTGCCGTCCAGCTGTGGAAGTGCGGGCCGGGATTCCGAGTCCTGGAGCCACTCTTCACCGTCCCAGTGGTGAGGAACAACACCAAGCGTTTCACATCTGAACTCGGCGCTAATGCTAGCCTGTAGTCACGCACTGCTAATCGTCTCGTGGGTGTTAGCTGTCAACACGCCTACTTTTCCCTTAAACTCCTTTTGCATCACCACTGGACACTGATGTCATCGCAGCTCTGTGTGTGTGTGTGTGTGTGTGTGTGTGTGTGTAAGGTACAGCACTCGCTTCCTGGTAAAAATGCAGTATTTTTTTTTGTCAGTGTCCAGACTGAATTGATTTAAAGTGAGATGTTCGGTGATGTTCTGCATTCAGGAAGATAAATGAAAGGGATTTAAAGAAAGCTGAATGTCTGAGAGCCTGAAGGAAAGATGCATCAGATGCTGTGGTCGAGAAAACACCTGAAAATCTCTACCAATTTTTTCCCCCTAAACCTCTAGGCAGTACTTTGCACATTACACAGGCTTTCTCCTACTGTAACCGGTCTGAGATAGACAACCACAATAAAATATTTTGACAATCTGTCAGTCAAAAAAAGCCACGCCCCTTCTAGTCACAGGAGTCCAACAGGAGTGTCATTGTTGTGGTGTTTAAACACAGAATCACAAACATCCACTCTGAATTTCCTTTCTTTTTGTTTCTTTCAGAATGGTTTTGTGAATAGTTTGAAGTTCTCCAACACAGGAAAGTTCCTGGTGGCCGGCGTTGGACAGGAGCACAGGTACACATTTACATTTCTCACGTTTGGTAGACGCCTTTATCCAGAGTGATTTTACATTTTTCTCATTTTATACAACTGAGCTATTGAGGGTTAAGGGCCTTGGTGGAGCTGGGATTCAAACTCACAACCTTCTGATCAGTAGTTCAGCGCCTTTACCACTGACCACATCGTCCACAGCGTGATCTAAAACACACTGGGACTGAGCATGGAGCTGTGAGCGTACCAGCATGATGCAGGCACACGGTGGCGCCGTTGCTCTGTGCAGATACAGTCAGGTTTATTAACCGCGGCGCTCTGTAAGACTGAAGTGCAAATGATTTTGATGGAAAATGAGCGGGGTGTAATTTATTTAAAGATTGCTCTGTTCATGAGTAAGTGGGTACGAGAAAGTCTTTGATTTCAGACAAGGATTTGAAAACAGCTCGTTATTCTGACTTTCTCGAGAGCTCAGACTTGACCGGGTGATGGTTCAAGCCTTTTGGGCTTTCTCTAAATACAGGAGAACAGCTGTATTAGTGCATAGACTGATATGATGGACTACATCAACTAGAAGAATAAGAACTGACCAAATGACATTTTTTTAATTTTTTGATATTTCTGATATTCACACAGAAGCCAAAAATCCAGAGTGTAAAACAAGCATCTGTTATCACCAGACGTAATCGGTTTAGTCTGACTGTCGGTTTAGACTGTGAGGGTGTGTTTTTTTACCAGCTGTGTGTTGTGTGTTCTTTAGACTGGGCCGATGGTGGAGGATAAAGGAGGCCAAGAACGGACTTTACATCATTCCTCTCAAACGACAGAGCAAAGAGTCGACGGCTGAGCAACAACACAATAACACGCAATAACACACAATAACACGTAATAACACGCTCTGAGGACTGTACTTCAGTTTTGTTTTGGATGCTATTTTTTTTTTTTTTTGTTATCATGGTTATGTTCATTATAATCTATTGTGCAGAATTTCAAAAATAAATTTACATTTACGTTCCCAGTGTTTGACTCACTGTGAAGTGCTTTTATACTTGTTGAATACTGGATTCTGATTGGTCAGAATGTGTTGATTTATTTCTGACAAATATTTGTTATAATTGGTTATTATTTCATATCATTTTTCTCTGAAAATACACACTAAGCATTTGACAATTCTGCATGCCCCAGCCTCTTCAAACGACACTCCAGCTTCAAATACGATCATTACAAAACTTCAAGTTCGATTAGTTATTTTTTTATATTAATGTATGGATCCATTTGACTTGCTTATGATGGTCATGCCTATGAAAAATGTGCATTTTAGTTCATATTCACTCAACCCTATTACCTGAACACGCCCCCCCCTTAAATACATGGAATATTCCGAAGGTCACGTGAAGCTGGATCGTCCTGAAAATTGTTACTAAGAAGAAAAGTAAGTTCTCTCATTATTTATTCATATTTTCAGTCATATTGTGTTTGTGACTGACTTTGAAAGAAAAACACTGTTACTCAAGGAAGTAATTGAAAGCAAATTACTAAATAAAAGAACAATGTAAGCAAATCGTTAAAATATCTTTAGTGTCCTCGTGCCTTTTGCATGGATCCTAATGTGTTCTAAAAACTCAACCAGAGCAAAATGCTGCTTTTCTCAGTCAAGAAATCTTTTTAAAAAAGCAGATATTAGTGTTAATACGTTATTAAACACCTAGCGGGAAGTGAATGGTGCTTTGTTTACATTAAAAGTTTCTCCCGGGATTATGTTCTCTTCAGAAACGCTGATTCTGTTTGTCGCGCGTGATAACGAACGCCAATCAGGTGCCAATTAACAGGCGCGTGCACGGCACTGCTGATTTGCATTCGGTGACGCCCACAAATCTACATAAAAGCTAAAGATAAAAGTAAAAGGCGGAGTAAACGGTACGTAGTGATGGGCAGTTCGGATCATTTCACTGACTCGGATCTTTGAATCATTTGGTTCATTTCAGCAGGTTATAATTACAGTGTTTCGTGTTATTAGCTAATTAGCTCGGCACGTCTACGTACACAAACATTGATCACATTTAGAATAAGAACTAAAAAACTATAAATCAACCAAGACCACAAAACTGACAGGAACAAGAACAGAACTTTATTATTTTTGCTTATTGCATGTGTCTTTTGATAATTTTATGATGATTCCTCCATATTATACAACACTACATCAGTATTATTGACGGTAAGATACCGAACCAGGAACTGGTCACGTGATAAACGAACTCGCTCATGTTTCGCGTACAGAACCTATAGGATGTTGCGCATGCGCGGTCAATACAAAATGAACGAATCGCTCTCTGAGACGACTCCTCGTTCCTGAGTCATATTAAGGATTCGTTCTAAATGAACGAATCGTTCATGAACGACACATCAATAGTAAACAGAGATAGATAGATAGATAGATAGATAGATAGATAGATAGATAGATAGATAGATAGATAGATAGATAGATAGATAGATTGATTGATTGATTGATTTCTTCAGCGGTAGAAGTTCACGAATCACGTGGCATTCTTTAGAATAGAATGGAATTTCTTTAAACTACATTTCTATAAAATGGACTGTTTTCCACAGGAGTTTCACTGAATTTCTTTGTAAATGAAATACATTTAATCTTGATCGCTTATTCAGTATATAAATGCACAGTAACCTGATCATTTGAGGATTTCACAGTTGTGTCTTGTTATATCTTAAGATATTTTTTTAATGAATAACATTCCCCTATGAATGATTTATGTATACATCCTTTTTGTATCCAGTACAAAAATGACTCCCATTTTTGGGAAAATGCTTACAAGTTTCACCCTAATCATGTCATCACCCTACATTAACCAAACCCATGGATTATACTGCTGTTGTGCGTGGGTTTTAATTTCTTAAAGCTGCAATAAAACAGACAGGGTTGTCATTAAAAAAAGTTTATTTACATATATTACAAGAATAGCACTGAACGGGTTCACCAAAGTTCACATTAAAACACATTCCGTTTTGTTATAGCTACTTTCAAATACTTTAATTCATATCTCATACACTAAAGATTTAGTCTTCAAGTTCAAAAGGAAATACTGACTCTAGGGATTTGTTCTTGCATTGCCACTAATCTAGTGCATGGAAAGAAAACATGGGACGTTTATTTTCATTTTTAATCATTATTAACCACACATAAAGAACAACGCAAATCTGCTAAAGAGCTACAGAAGTAAAATGTGGCAGAACTCCGGAGCCGGTGGTCCCAGAGCCCTGCTTCAAGTCATGTTCACAAACGGCATCATTTTCTGGAAAACAGATCTAACAGCTACCACGGCTTCATGTTTGATTCATGAACGGTAGCAGGAAAAAGTAAATACACCCCCTGAAAAGTTGTTTATTTACTTTATTCTCGTTGCACATACAATATCTGAATCCCAGTGCTATCAATGAAGTACACTGAACTAATCTAACGGCAAACACTGAGAATAATTATATGTATATTTATATGTATATGTATATATATATATATAGCTCTAAATAATTTCGCGATAGTTCACCTAGGTTCTTGTAGATCTAAGAGCATTATACATTTTTAAGAACAACTTTTCAGGGTTGTACCTACAGCAAAACACGCCGGAAAGTGTGTCTAATCACTGTCGAAGAACATCGTTACCTGATAAGCTTCATTCAGTGAAGTTCAGATTCTTATAAATAAGTCAAATATCTACTGTTAATGTTCCTTAAATTCCAAAGTGCACTGTAAAACATTCACTTCTCTAACACACTTCATACAACTGTGTTCGAAATACCATTTATTTTAACACGCCCTTGTTGACTTCCCCTTAAGCGGTCCTCTTGAGGGCTGTTCAAATCCTTCATTATCGTAAGTAACCCTTTAGGAGGACTGGGGGGTTCATACGTGGTCCAAAGCTGCCTTTAGCTAAATAACTGACCTAAATGCTTGATTGGATAAACCCCATTCATTTTTTTTTTAAATAGTAATTGGCTCTCTCTGCTTTAATCCTTTCCTGAGACCACATCTGGGCTACGGTTCTCCTGCTGATGAGCCACACAGATTTCTAACATGTAATATAGATGATAAGATTAGATAAATATAGATTAATAAGATTTCTAACTCTAATATATACTTTTAAAAAAAAAACTTTTTTTATGGCCACTGACCGGTGAGGGCATGTCAACAAAGTCGTGTTAAAGTCCAAACCTCCAAACTGGAGTTTTAGAGTTTTACACTTCCATAATACAGCAAGTCCCAGCTTCAGATATTCACGTTAGTTGCCATCGAAGTTTTGTAGCTTAAAAACACAACGCCATGTGGCAACAAACCTACTTACTAGTTCATACCGGCACATTGTTTCCACATTGTCACATTTACAGGATTTTTTATTGTTATTGATCTCTTGGATAGTCAAGTAACTGTTTAAGAGAATTTCATTTTAAGTAGCTGAAATGGATGACCGAAGCACCCGTGGCGGAAGAGGCAATGATAGAAGGTTTTTCATCCATGACATCATTGGAGATGTTGCTGTGTAGTCGTGTGCGGTTGTGCTTTCCTCCTTCACAATGACGACGTCGTAGAGTCCACTACCTCTCGGCCGTTACACACGGTGGGAACCACGGTCGCGGCCGAGGCTGAGGGTGAAATATCAGATTGTCAGATTTAGTGAGAAACATTTCAACTATTAACCTTTGGCGCACAGAAACATGATGCAATCTCAGTGTAACCGTGCTGATCAATCAAGCCTGTAAAGGCCTTTGACACTCTTTCCAAAAGACTGAATCCCACTCACATGAAGAAATCTGAGTTAATACTCGGAGAGGAAATTCTGTAGCTCTACTGTTTTAGTCTTATAAAGTTGATGTGGTCTTGGTTTTGTTTCTCACCATAAAGAAGTACACCAGCAATTTTCTATACCTCGTCTATAATGAGATATTATTACTAGTGTCACAGACGCTTTACTGTGAAAATAATAGAATAATTACTGATATGTGAGTTGTTTAGAATGGAAATCTATACATATTTTATAATAAAAAAATTATATTAATTAGTTATTAGACAATAGGTTTAAACTATTAACCCTGATCAGGACGGACCGTGTGAGTAGGTGGAGCTGGGGGCCGTAGCGGCCGTGGAGAAGCGGTTGTCCTTGGCCCTCAGCGTCGTCACGTTCTTCTGTGGCTGGAACAGTATGATGTGGATCTTGGGTGCGAAGAGGCAGCCCAGGACCACCGAGCCGCTCAGACTGACCGAGATGCACATGGTGGTGGTCTGAACCTGTGGAGCGCACAGGGAGACGCGAGTTTTAACCTAGAAATGACGGTCTTATAGCATTGTCTTATAATTCCAAACAATTTCCCCTGAATGACTCTTGTCCCGTAATTCAGTTTTCCTCAGAGATTTCCACATAATAATCCTCGGCATAAGAAGGCCACGTATCTGCACTAACCTCTATGTCTTTGAGCGGCGTGCTTCGTTCACATTAAGCTCCCTGATCGCCGCTTAAACGCTCGCTTCTTTCCCCCCTTTGCCTAAAACTCTTAATTAACTCTAAATTACATTTTAGCACATTAAGAAGCAGATAAAATATTAAAAAGCCAATTAACGATAGAAAATGCAAAGAATTGTTCATTTTTATTCACACCAGTGCCTCATTATAGAATAAATGATGTCAAATGTTTAATGGAGTCCTCACTATTCGTCTAGGCGTTGTTATGGTGATGATGCTCATTTTTAAAATCACCCTTTTAGATCACCCCTAAATACCTGTTTAAATACTTAGCTTGCGGTGACAAAGGATTGAGTCAACATCAATCCTCCACACACCCGGAGCAGAGGATTCATATTTGATCCCACCAGCAGGTCTTTGTTATTTTCCTTCAGCGATAGCCCTCAGTGATAAGTGCTCCTTCGAAGGGAGCAGACTTTCATTCGTTCACTCAGACTCTCAACTTAGCATATGGTGCAGAGCTCCTGAACTCTTGAACCTGCCTTATAGCTCTGCAGAATGTCTCCTAATTTTCTTCAATTTCAGAAGATTTCTTCAAATCTTCTCTTAAGCTGTTAAAAGCTCAGAGGATGCCTTCATGCTCCCTGACAGGTTAGCGTCTCATTCAGCACTCGCTTTTACATTCCCTCTGCTGTGCTTTCATAAATATGTCACATTACACATGAAATGACCCCTGTTCTGCTCACGTCATCAACCTGCGCAGTGCAGGGAGCAGGTTCATGTAAACACCAACCTCTTTACACGAGTAAGAAGCAGGTATAGCAACCCAGCAGATTTTTTTGGAAAGCGTTCCGTCGTCTCCTGCAGTAACGTCTCCCTCATTTCAGCTTGAATTCTCGTTGATTTAAACAGTGTCTCTGAGCACAGGCTCAGAATATCATTTGCGTTCCAGCAAAAACTTTTCTTTCATCCACATTGTTACTGCGAACTCCACAGACACCACTGTGTGACGAGCGGAGCTCATTTGGGATCGCCCCCCATGTGCTACTCTGCAGTACGCCGTAAAAGGCAGGACAAAATACCAAAGTGAGGCATGACAGGAGCCAAACCGCTGTGGGAAGGAAAAGGGAGAGTGAGGAAAATACAAATCTCTTTGTTGAGCTGACAATCGCTGCACTTTGCTCCTGTCTGCGAGGCCGAGGGTGCCGAGCCGAATCCCATCGCCGCAAGCCGCTCTTTTATGCCAGAATACATTAAAACTAATTCTTTTCCAAACTGTTTTCATACTGAGAGAGAGAGAGAGAGAGAGAGCTCCTCATTAGTTATGATTCTACATTTTAAACATGGCCAAGGGCTTTACGAATGCATTTTTAGACCGTTGTAAACATCTGCTATATCTTGGTACCACGGATCACTAGGTCCACAGTCTGTCATGGGAATGATAAAACTTTAAATCTTTGAAAAACTATCTTTTTAAAGACCAATTAAACAAAGGTCAGCATAAAGCCATGTCTTATACGGATATGTACATCTAGCAACAAACAGAGATCGTTTAGGATGATGAAGCTGCTCGCCTAGTGCCTACTGAACCCTAGAAACTTTTAAAGATTACAAGCACATTGTATAAAGAGACTCTGCACACGACCTGCTGTAACACTGGATGTTATGTGAAATCATTCTGAGAGAAAAATAGTTACCTTCATTTCATTTTCTACTCTTCCTGTGCATTACCCAAATTTATAATTAGTGCACAGACACTTGACATATTTATTTATTCATTTATTTATTTATTTTTAAGACATAACACTTATCTCTCAGTCGGTCTGGCAGTCTAACACATTATTCCTTTCGCCTATTGTTATCACCTCAAACGGATCGAGGAATACTTTGCAATTCTTTCCTCAATCCAGTCTCCATTTTGCACTGATGAGGAAGCACTGGCTTTCTTCCTGGCACAGTGATCCTTTCTGACAGCTGTTTCCAACGGCAGGCCTGGCGCCGCTGCTTACACAGCCTTGGGCCGTTCTTGATGACTCTGTTTACTGTGGAGCTAACTGAGTTCTGACATCTCACACCACACGGCAAAACCAGTCCGCTGATAAAGTGCGACAGGCCGCCCACAGTCTCCCGGAGGGACTCGTAACACACTCGAGTGTTACGTGCTCACGCCGCTGTGATTTGTGTGTTTGCGTCGGTTGATTTGCTGGATTTATCTGGTTAAGCAGGCCCGCGTAAAAAGCCATCTGTCACTTAATGCCGATCTACTGTGGCATGGCGGAGTTGTATGTATAATAAATTGATATTATTATGGGTAGTGCATAAAACATTCAAGTAGCGTCAGCATATCGAAGCAGAATTACCCACAATTACCTGTTTAGGAGATGTGCATTCGGTTACTTGAACATACACTTGGAAGTTTTTGGTTTTATGGGAAAACGTGAAAGAAGGATCACACATTATTCATGTATTTAATGGTGGAGTAAATGATTTGTAAACTGACTCTGACAAGGATAAGGTTATTGAAGTTGAATAAATACAGTATTCAAAAGCTTTAGTCCTTTACTGCAGAGCTATTTTCGCTTCATCAGCTCTAAGAAGTTAATGCGTTTCTCAAAAACTCATTCAGTAGCAGTAGAAAGCTGTCAACGCTTCTCTTCCAACTGTCCCTACTTTCACAAATTACGTTATGCTGTTGCGGAATATTACCAAGAGCTTTGAAGCTATTTGATTGTACGTGATTGTTTTATAAACCTTTAAGCGATGACAATAAATAGCTCGTCTAAAGAGAGTACTTACTTTTTCTCTGTGAGAATATAAATGTATCACGTCAGTTTAAAATAAAGTAAATGGAGTTTAAACAATGAATGACTCGTGTTAATAATGTATTACTAAATTTTGGCTGCATATGAAAGGTTTAGATGAGAGCTGCTCATGGTAGAGCACTTCATCTTCACTCACCCTGTAGTCACTTGCGGTGACGTAGAAGATGGGCTGAAAGGCCAGCCAGATGATGCACGTGGTGTACATGGTGAACCCGATGAACTTGGCCTCGTTGAAGTTCTCGGGGCACTTCCTGGTCTTGAAGGCATAGAATGTGCACAGGACGATGAGGATGCAGTTGTAGGTGAGCGACACCAGCATGCTGGAATCCAGACTGTTGCACTTCAGAGTGACCACGTCACGCCTCTCGGGACTCACTTCCTTCCTGACACCCGGTGCCTCCACCAGGAGCCACACCAATGCCACCAACAGTTGAGCAGAGATAAGCGCACCACAGATGGCCACTTGTGACGCGGGGCTGATGAAGCGGGGCCGCTGGGCGCCATCTCGCACTCCACCAAAGATCCGTGCTATACGATTGGTCTTGGTGAGCAGGGCCGAGTAGCACACAGCGAACGAGGTGCCGAGGCCGAGTCGTCTCAGGGCGCAGACGACCGCAGACGGCTTGGCGATGTAGATGAAGGTCATGGCATAGCACAAGAGAACCCCCAACAGGAGGATGTAGGACAGCTCACGGCCACTGGCCTTCACCACTGGGGTGTCGTTGTTGCGTAGAAAAACTCCAGCCACGGCCAGGGTGCACATCATCCCCATACAGGCGATGGTCACTGGCCCTACAGCCCATGCATCTGACCAGTGGATATATTCTTCTGGAAGCTCATAGCAGCCAGTCAGGTTGGCCAAAGGCCATTCTCCAAAGCCACAGTCCTCACAGGTGAACTCATCCAGAAGGTACTGATGGGCTTGGCAAGGGATACAGATCCAGCAACAAACATCTCCGGGTTGCATGCTCTTTGCCTCGTTCGGCTGGCAGGGGTCGCTGCACTGGGAGGTTGGCACGGCTCCTCCAGCCCAGTGTAAAATGCTAGTGTTAAGGACCAGACTTTGGGCCCAGTATCCCACCTTCCTGTAGACAAACCTTCCGTTCTCTTGCCGATAGTGGAAGATGTTGTAACGGCCCAAGCTGTCACCCAAAGAGGTGAAGCGCACCATGTTCTCTGTATCAGCAGGTCTAAATGGAGCTAGTAAAGTACAATACAAAGAAAACCAAATAAAGAGCAGTGAAATTTTAGTAAAAGGACAATATTGAATTAAAAATGGTTTCACTCAGAGAACACATCCTTCATTAGCACATTTACTATGCAGAAAATGATCTGCCTTCAGCAAAGTTTAGTTTTTAAAATTCTAAAGCTTTGAGATATGGTTGCTAATTATCACCACCTGCTGGCCAAGAACACTTTAATATGCATTTACTTAATTCTGTGAAAAACAACTATTTATCGTGGGTCATCAAAGACAGTGGCAGACATCCAGATCAATCAAATTAGCTTCAAAACAAAAAACAGCTGGAGAGTGGAACCAACATCGCGTCTCCGCTGATCTTAGAGAGATGAAACGCCATCGGTGGGCTTTTTTGCTGAAAACCCATGGGCTTTATTGCCGAAACTAAGTATAGTGCCTCTGATGTATTGCCTTGAATTCCTGAAGTGTGGCATTTAGTGATTAAAAGCAGTGAAACATTTAAGCACTCACTGTGGCTGAATCAACATTTCCTTCTTTAAGACCTGATTTAAAGTTCTCTTTGTGCTTCTCATCCTAGTTTCTCACTGTGCATCTAGGCTGACTGGAGCTGTGTGGTAACCTAATAATTACAGTTTTCAAATCTGAAATTCAGCAACATCCTTTTAATCAGTAATAAAAAACAACATACAGCACAGACCATTCATCTGAGTGATGCCTGAACATTCAATGAAATAGCTCTCCTCCTTTTCTAAAGGGTACACTTGATGGATAAACACTGCTGATAATGAATGAAAGACAGTAGGTGGCAATTAGCATTATGCAAAGCAAATCATGCTAATTGGTCCCACTGGCTTCCAGCAATTGCTGTTCATTTTAAAGTATCCTTTTATGAAGCTGCAGTAAACATTGTCATTGTCAGTCACATTACTCACAATCAAACTTGGTCTTGAGGATGAACTCTCGATAGAACCTCTTGCCGTTGATGGGCTTCATGGCATCGCACACTCGTGTGGTGTTGGGACACACGGCCTGCCGCATGTTATGCAGCGCGTGCGCCATTGCGTACACAGCATTCACGACGAACATGATCTTTGACTCCTGCTTGAACGAGCCATCCCTCAGGCTGTGTCTGGCGCAGCCCGGCTCGTGTAGCCGACACCCGAACTTGTGCTCCCAGAATTCCCTGAACCATGGGTTGCGTGTGTTCAGCTCAGGAGTGAGTTTGGTGAAGTAGTCCTCGAATTCGCGGATGGAGTAGGAGGCGAGCTCAATGGTGAAGGCCCCATTGGCCGCTTTCTCGCTGCCGTGCACCACACTCTCTTGTGCCCCCCAGCCGTCACTAGCCACCCAGATAAAGGTTACATTCATGCGTGCTGCTGCAACCAGAAGCTCTCTGGCGTCCTCGCTGCGCGTGAACAGGATCACCACTTTGGCATTGGCCTTCTGCTGCAGTGAGCGGATCACAGTCTCGTAGTTGCCCCGATTCATGGATCGGCTGACTTTGACAGAAGTGGCGATGCAGATCTGGCGCACGCGTGCTTCCTGCTGGAAAGCGTCGATGCCCGTCTCGCCATAGTCACCCTCCGAGGCCACCGTTGACACGTAAGTCCAGTTAAAGTAGCGCAGGATCTCAGCCATGGCTTTGGCCTGGTAGAAGTCTGGTGGCACGGTCCGAGCAAAGTAGTCATAGCGGGATTTGTCGCTCAGCTTGGCACTGGTGGAGGCATAGCTGATCTGAGGGATCTGGAAGAGCCGCAGCAGGTTGGCCACCTGGAGACAATTGGAGAGGAGAGAAGACAATCCTGATTTCCTGTTTCAAACTCAATCAAGACATTTTTCACTGTGCATCATATATATATGGTTGAAGTGACAATAAAGCTTCTTTGACTTTGACTTTTCAGCTATGAGGCTGGTGCAGCAAATCATTAAGGGAAGCTTATAGCTACATTACGAGTGAAGGGAAGATCTTTTCTTTTATATCCCAATTTTGAAAAAAACTGTGAGAAATTATTCTATACCTTGAGACAACTCCAAGAATAATGCTGCATATACTGAGTACAGGTGTACAATATAGTGAAACAATTTGGATGCTTCAGTTAACAATTATTGGTTTTGTGCCATGAAGTGACATGTGTCAAGTAAGTCTGGACATCCGGATGTACCTGGGCAATTCAGCAGGTTTACAGACCTAGTGATAGACTTCTCCTAACATATTGCGCCTCCAGTCACATTGTCTCCACACAAATCAATTTAGATAGATAGCCAGGGGCTCTCTGCAAAGCCTGTTGACAAGCAATCAGCCACACACTACAATCTCCATTTCTGCCCATGTCCCCACTCTATGAACAGATTGCCTCTGGCTCTATATCTATTCAGCTTGGAGAGGGATTCGGATCCTACAAAACCTCCATCTTCATTCGTTATCTAACTCATCTGGGTCAATCATTTCTGCTTGCCTAACCATGGGACTTGGGCATGTTTCATTCCGATGGATCGAGATAACAACTGCAACCAAAAACAACAGATAAGGAATATTGTTAAATTTATCCCAGTGCACGATAAGGTTAAATTTAGGTTGTTGAAATCTAGCTTTTATGGTTCACTATAATGGTTGCCAAGAGGCATGAAGGAGAGGGAGTAGTATTGAGTTTGTCCAAACTTTTTGTTCACTCTCAGTGTAAAACCTTTGGTTATTGCATGGATATAACATTTAAAGAGCATGGAGACCAAATTATTTATTTAGATGTGGAGGTGGCATTTATTCCTTAACTTTGTTATAGCTGTGGTTTGCTCACAAACGTTCAGGCGGACATTCAGGTGGATATTACATCTACATTCTTATTTCCCCACGCTTCAAAGCAATCACTGGAGGAACTCGGGGAAGCCATTCACTCTGCAAACAGGAGTGACAATTAGGCCTGTGGGGAGCGCCAGCTAATGACAGAAAGAGGGTGTCCAGGAGGATTCACATATAGCATGAGTCTGCTCACATTAAAAGACCATTAGTCAGAGTATCTCAGGCCAGTTGTTCTGCTTTAGGATCAATTTTGCCTTTTGTATTTTAATGACTTACAATTACTCGGACATCACGAACTGACCCTGGGTCATATGTCCCTCTGAGACGCTCCATACGTTCAGTTCATGAGCTTCAGACGTGGCACTGCTCAATAGACACAATCAGATAACAATACTCCTAAGGGGTTGCATGCAATTTTCTCCCTCCCAACTTAAATTCCAATTTTGAGTCCCACCTAAGGCAAATCTATTTCAGTATACCCCCAGACACATATGACTGTTGTTATTGTATCATTCTCTGCATGCATTTGGCTAAGGGATTCTTCTTCAAGCTGAAAATAATCTTCTAAATCTATGCCCCACAGTGCACTGTAATGCTACTGCCTGCTTTTACCAGTGTTAAGCACTGAGAGCAATTTTACCCATTCAAATCAGGGGGGCAGAAATTGAAAAAGAATGGGTTTGCTCGAGGGTTCTATGTAAAGATAATTTCCCTGAAATGTGCCTAATCTGTTCTACAAAAACCCTTTAATGGTAATGTTTTAAAAGTGTAACCAAAAACAATTATGTCTATGGTCATTGCATATTTTCCAGAGAACAATTGCTGTACCAATATTAATCATGTGACCGATATACAGTATCTCACAAAAGTGAGTACACCCCTCACGTTTTTGTAAATATTTTATTATATCTTTTCATGTGACAACACTGAAGAAATGACACTCTGCTACAATGTAAAGAAGTGAGTGTCCAGCCTGTATAACAGTGTAAATTTGCTGTCCCCTCAAAATAACTCAACACACAGCCATTAATGTCTAAACTGTTGGCAACAAAAGTGAGTGCACCCCTAAGTGGAAATGTCCAAACTGGGCCCAATTAGCCATTTACCCTCCCCGGTGTCATGTGACTTGTTAGTATTACAAGGTCTCAGGTGTGAATGGGGAGCAGGTGTGTTAAATTTGGTGTTATCGCTCTCACACTCTCTCATACTGGTCACTGGAAGTTCAACATGGCACCTCATGGCTGAAAAAAAATGGATCTGAAAAAAAGAATTGTTGCTCTACGTAAAGATGGCCTAGGCTATAAGAAGATTGCCAAGACTCTGAAACTGAGCTGCAGCACGGTGGGGAAAGACCATACAGCGGTTTTACAGGACGGGTTCCACTCAGAACAGGCCTCGCCATGGTCCACCAAAGAAGTTGAGTGCACGTGCTCAGCGTCATATCCGGAGGTTAGGTTGTCTTTGGGAAATAGACGTATGAGTGCTGCCAGCATTGCTGCAGAGGTTGAAGGGGTGGGGGGTCAGCCTGTCAGTGCTCAGACCATACACCACACACTGCATCAAATTGGTCTGCATGGCTATCGTCCCAGAAGGAAGACTCTAATAAAGATGATGCACAAGAAAGCCCACATACAGTTTTCTGAGGACAAGCAGACTAAGGACATGGATTACTGGAACCATGTCCTGTGGTCCGATGAGACCAAGATAAACTTATTTGGTTCAGATGGTGTCAAGCGTGTGGTGGCAACCAGGTGAGGAGTACAAAGACAAGTGTGTCTCACCTACAGTCAAGCATGGTGGTGGGAGTGTCATGGTCTGGGCCTGCATGAGTGCTGCCAGCACTGGGGAGCTACAGTTCATTAAGGGGAACCATGAATGCCAACATGTACTGTGACATACTGAAGCAGAGCATGATTCCCTCCCTTCGGAGACTGGTCCACAGGCCAGTATTCCAACATGATAACGACCCCAAACACACCTTCAAGACGACCACTGCCTTGCTAAAGAAGCTGAGGGTAAAGGTGATGGACTGGCCAAGCATGTCTTCAGACCTAAACCCTAAGGTGGGGGAGCACAAGGTCTCTAACATCCACCAGCTCTGTGATGTCATCATGGAGGAGTGGAAGAGGACTCCAGTGGCAACCTGTGAAGCTCTGGTGAACTCCATGCCCAAGAGAGTTAAGGCAGTGCTGGAAAATAATGGTGGACACACTAAAAAATATTGACACTTTGGGCCCAATTTGGACATTTCCACTTAGGGGTGTACTCACTTTTGTTGCCAACGGTTTAGACATTAATGGCTGTGTGTTGAGTTATTTTGAGGGAACAGCAAATTTACACTGTTATACAGGCTGGACACTCACTACTGTACATTGGAGCAGAGTGCCATTTCTTCAGTGTTGTCACATGAAAAGATATAATAAAATATTTACAAAAATGCGAGGGGTGTACTCACTTTTGTAAGATACTGTATACACCGATCAGCCGTAACATTCTGAGCAGTGAGAAGTGAAGTGAATAAGATTGATGATCTCCTCATCATGGCACCTGTTAGTGGATGGGATTTAGGTAGCACGTGAACATTCTGTCCTCAAAGTTGATGTGTTAGAAGCAGGAAAAATGGACAAGCATAAGGATTTGAGCGAGATTGACGAAGGGCCAAATTGTGATGGCTAGACCACTGGATCAGAGCATCTCCCAAACTGCAGCTCTTGTGAGGTGTTCCCGGTCTGGAGTGGTCAGTATCTATCAAAAGTAGTGGTCTAAGGAAGGAACAGTGGTGAATCAGCAATAGGGTCATGGACGGCCAAGGCTTACTGATGCACATGGGGAGCAAAGGCTGGCCCAAGTGGTCCGATCCAACAGATGAGCTACTGTTGCTCAAATTGGTCCCCCAAAAGACCTGATAAATAATTTTCTATCCATTCAGTCAGTTGATAGATGATTTCTTGCCAATGTGGACGATTCATTATAGTGTGAAATGATCTCTCTTAGAAAAATTAAAGTTCCTCAAGAGATCTTTAGATAGTTGAGGGTTCTTGTTGAGATTGAAGCCTTTGAAAAAACATGTGTTGTGTGTATATTCCATTCCAAAATGGTTAAATTTTTTCTGGCCCCTTACTGAGAGTGTAGATGGACCCTAATGTACTAATGAATGAAAGTGTCATGTGATATGCAGTGGCTGTAAGAAATGTATATATATGTTAAAGCTTGTGGAAGTTTCTGTGTAGAATTACGTATATTATAAACAGATGGTTTCCCTTTGAGAAAAGGATCCATGGAGGCACAGCGGCACAGCGGGTAGCGTCGAATCCTCACAGCTTCACAGTTTCAATCCCGAGTATGGCTTACTGCTGTGTGGAGTTTTACATGTTATCACCATGTCTGTGAGGGTTTCCTTCAGTACTCCGGTTTCTTCTCACAGTCCAATAACATACCGGTGAGCGGACTGCTGCTAAGTGTGAATGAGTGTGCGACCTGCAGTGGACTTGGGTATCATCCAATGTGTATTACTGCCTCATCCCTGGGAGAGACTCCGGACCCACTGTGACCCTGACCAGGATAAAGGAGTTGCTAGAGATTGAGCTAGAATCATAAACACCCAAAAAAAAAACCCTGAGGGTAACACTTTTAACTAATGGTGCTGCTGTATTTTAATTCTGCAGCCCTGGAAGAAAGCTAACAGCACAGCCTCGGCCACATGCTGATAGACATTCACATGCTTAACAATGCACAACAGCCATGTTTAAGAAGCCCGGTGGGTTCATGGTCACCGGAGACCAGATGAATCACTGATCTAAGGAGGAGAAACTGAGGGAATTTCATTTGCTTAGACAAGAGAGAGTCCTCTCCTTGAGATAGACCAAACCACTAGTTCACTATCAGTACTCCCTACCAAGGGAGACTCGTCCTGTTCAGGCCGTCTAAGATGCAAAACCTAGTACCTTTGCGTATTAAGATTTCGTTTACGTGTCACTGCATTTGTTTCTTTCCCTTTCATTTGGCATCCTCGATCTGAAGTGGAGTGTATCAGAACTGCACCGAAGCGTTTGACAGGGACCGGCTCAGCCGCTGTTAACAGTCCATCACCCTGCACATTTTCCAGACACACTCCAGGAAGGGAGAAACGGCACTAATCTGACTCTGACTGACTTTTTTTCATTTCTCTTTCTCTCTCGAATATTCAGGCTCTACACAGCTAAATGAATATTTATCCGCTCGTTATCCTGTATGTGTGTATGTATTTATGTATGCAGGTGTCCTGTTGGACCCATTCACTAACATCTGTCTGCTTTCACACAAGGGAAATTTAGTCCCGGTACCAGAGATAGAGCGAGCTAGCTAACTTGTTAGTCACCAAGACTTGCTAGTTATTGCTAGTTAGCTATCTATTTTATTCATCAAAGTGCAGTTGTATTCATCAATATAAAAAGGCTACTTTTAATTCTGTATCGATCCTCGCATAGGCATGATGGAAACCTAGCAAAACAGTGCAAGACAGAATTTATGAAGTTTGATGAGGCTGAAGCATTACTTTGAATGTCTGAGCAGATTGATCAACAGCACAAGTCCTGAATGAGAAAGTCCTGAATGGGAAAGTCCTGAATGCAGCTACTGAACAGAAAACAGCTTTTGGCAGGGACGGAGACTTAAGAGAATAAAAGACAGGAAGTGTTTGAGAAAAGAGAAAGATAAAAATAGTAAGCATGTGAGCTAGAGTGAGAGAAAGTGGGGATAAAACGGAAAAGCACGAGCGCTACGGAGGGAGCTGTGGACTGAAAGGCTTCACGCGGGTGAAGCGGTGTGGTGGTTTGACCCCGTGTGCAAAGTGAATCGAAAGCGGAGTGTCTTGTGACGCACTTCGTCCGCTTTTTACCGTCCTGCTTTCAACATGAAAGGCCCATCTGTTTCATCAGCTCCTGCGCCAGGCGTGTGGGCATCCCACACAGCTACAGCACTACAGCTTCAGCCAGGGAAGTTAAAAAGAGCCTCCCTCCACAAACACTCAATTAGATCAAACAAACCGATGGAAAATGAAATTTCAGCCTTCAGGTTCACAGGTTTCGAAGTCATTTGGAAATTTGCTGCCATTTAATTTCCCGAATATTGGCTGTAAATTCCCGGGATGGGTTTTAAATGACATGCAGGTTCTCAGTGAGAGTTCACATGCAGCGTATTGCTTATTAGCATTCTCTAAAATACGACGCACAGGTGAGGTCTCTGTGTGAGTGACCTTGTGCAGCTCAAAGAGGATAGATGACTCTCTTGAACAGCAGTACAGCATTAATACTCCTCATCCTGTGAGTCTCTCTCTCTCTCTCTCTCTCTTTATGGTTTGAAGCTGCTCTAACTCTAAGACTCACAAAGTGATGTCCAGAGTGTCATTTTGTTTATTTTTTCTTTCTTCTTCTTCTTTTTGCTGAAATGAATGATGGTGGAGGCCACTATAAACCATTGATATACCACAGTGCTCTTGAATTCTCAATTCTGATTGGTCAGAAGCTGCTCAGACTGTTTGTTCTAAATGTCAACATTTCTACGCACATAGTGACTTCTAATGTGGAGCTCCACATAAATGGATTTAAAAATACATGTGTGATCGTTGATATGGTGATATTTTCTCTGGGCAGAAATTTATTTATGGAAGGAGTCTCCAGTGTTAGTGCCTTGTTTGCTGGGTAACTTTTGGAGCAGAGTGGTTAAGTCTCTGGGTCGTTGATCTGAAGATCCTGCCAAGCTGCCACTGTTGGGCCCTTGAGCAAGGCCCCCAACCCCTCCTGCTCCAGGGGCGCTGCATCATGGCTGACCCTGCGCTCTGACCACAACCCCCAAGGATGGGATATGCGAAGAAAGAATTTCACTGTGCAGTAATGTCTATGTGACAAATAAAGACACCTTAACAGTCAGTATGAAAGTTTTCCGTCATGGGAACGTCTTCAGGACAGGTCACTTTACATTTTGTATTTTTTCGATAACATTTTTTGGCTTATTAACTTTAATAAGTTTATAAGGTAAATCAGAATCTTTCCACAATGTTTCCTGTAGATAGAAAGCTTAGCAATAAGAAGCCTCCAATAAATAACTGTGACGATAGGAATTCATGTAATGGACTGAATGTTTAAATAGTTGGATGATGTTATATACCGCAATCATAAAAGATTTGTTTTCACAGGAAAACTGTCCTTGTACGCAAAACCTCTGAGAACCCCTCAAGGACAATCTCTTTGTGCATGTTACCGCATGGCAATTATTATTCCCGATACTCTGCATGCACAGCGTCGGTTTTTTTTGTGCAGAAATATATAATGTAATTTATTCTTTCACCTGCTGGAGGACGCGATGAGAGCAGGAACGATGAAAGCAGCTGCACGACTAGCACTCAGTTTGCGTTATGAGCGCCGGTGTGAACTATGACGCGCCTGGAGAATCTGCCAAACTTTCATAGAGACACACAGTAACCTAGGCAATATTCTGCCGCTTTAATTAGAGCACAGGAAGAGTCTCAGTGAAAGAGTGACAGATCCAGACCGAAATGTTGCAGCCAGAATGAAAACTCCAGAGTGCCTTGGGCTTCGTGCATGCACTGAATTAATTGTAATGTGCGATTACTGAAGGATCGTCGTTGTGTAATATTAAGATTCTGGATATTCCGATTAATTCAGCGTTTATTGCAACAGTGTGTGTGTGTTTTATTATTGTTTCCTTCTCTTGGGAGGAAGGCGTTTCGTTCTCAAGACAACCACACAGCGAGTCTGCCAATCTCACCCACACACAAACTCAAATATAGATCTTTATATCACACACACACACGCACACCAAAGATAGCAAAGCATCAGACACACACCTACACACCCCGAAACAGGTGATACTGAACCCGGCGCTCGTAATAACACCCGGAAATACACTCACACACCTGTATTAGGCTACACTCACGTTAGGTTGTAGTGACACAAATACGCTTTTCTGCCTTTAACGCGTCACAGGTCTGAGTTATTTTTGTGTGGAAACTAAAATCAGATCCGAGACACTTTTATATGTGGTTCTAAAAGGGATACGTATCTGATAAGTGCCACTGCGACATGAACGCGAGCCGAATTCATGTGATTTATCGTACCAATGCTCATGTGCATATCATCCAGGGTCATCAGTGCAGCGTAGCAGCAATGGAGGACACTGACAGCAGCAGCTATATTTAGTGGAGGTTTAGGGAAATTTGTGATTTGCTTTATATTTTAAAACTGGAAGCTACTGAGTAGTGTCTAAAACTATTGCCCCAGAGATCGATCACGTTTTAGAATGTTCAATAAAGTGAGATAAGGTCACTTTACCAATGTGAATCCCCAAGACGGACAGATCTGATCTTGGAATTGTGCACCGAAGCTTGTAACATAAACATACACTCATTACATTAGACTTCTTAACATCATTTAGTGACTCCTAATACGTCCTTCTCCGTTCTGCCTCATAATCCAGATGGCATGCAGGCGAGAAAAAAAATTGTGAGAAAAAAAAAAAACCTCCCAGATCCTAAAATGGCTGGGACGTCTGTTGCCATGTGCTGTCTGTTTTATATGCGTGTTCATCCACATCATGTTTGCTCGGGGCTCGTGCCAAGCACCGTCTCTCTCATGCCAGCAGGCTGATTGAGCTCCAGACAGCCTGAAGGCTCCTCTTAGTTCCTTCGACTCAGAGGAGGACAGGTGGCATGGGTTCTGCCAAAACAGAGTCTCCGGGGCTGCGATGGTCCCGCCACAGACGGAGGAAACGGCTCGAGAAGCCACTCTAATTCCACCTGCTGTGAGCTATGATGTGATCTAGAGCAAGGATAATTTGGTGGCTGCTATTTTGGATTACGAGATGTAGTGCATGACTTGTATCTTTCTGGTAGATTATATAACATTTATAAGAAAAGCATGGTAGAGACTCGCCATTGATTATAGAATCTGATCCCATCCTGGGCATCCTGTACAGTTTCTGAGTACACTGTTCTTACGCATAAAATTTCTTGTTAACAGTGTTCTGTATTGGGTTGGAAGCTAGTGTTGACAGAAAAAACCACAATAGAGGAGCCTCAAGATCTGTTTTGCCATATATGAGCCATTGGCATTCAGCGCTCCACCCGTAAATCCGTGTTTGGTACACTTGGTACCCTGAAAAGGCATGCGACTAAAGTGAGCACCAATCACTTAGCAATGCAAACATTGTCGGAAAGTGTGTCTGAAGGCTTCAAAAGCTCTGGTGTCTTTAGGAAAATCTCTTGACATTACTGTGAACGTGTTTCTCCTGTGCCGCAGAACATCAGTTGTGATTTGACGTTGTGGTACTCTATTTATTTGTACCTTCCCTGTATGTCCTTCCACCTTCCTTATATGGGTTGTGCTTCCTGTTCCTGTTGTCTTGGTGTTTAATTAATCATGCTTATCCCTCGATTCTCCTGAACAAACTTGTCTGTTTTAACAGATATATTTTTGTGACATATTTTATGTGTGCTTTATTCTTCAGTAGGTTTTTGCTGATACTTGGTGCTTGGAGCTTCTAGTTCTTGGGTTTTGACCCTGTTTTTCCCCCCAGGTTTAAACCTCAGCATTCAACAATCCAGAGTTCCTCTGAGTAAACTCAAAATCAATGAGCGCTGCCAAATTGTAAAAAGTCACACCTTCCACCTGTCAATAAATTTACACTTCTGGAGTTGAGAAAGCCACAACTGTTCATCTGGACAAGGAACGTGCCAAAGCACCACAAATAACATGTAGTTAACTCTAATCACAGTCTTGGGCCTTGTTTGATTTATTTTTGAGGCAATTACAAATGTAAATAAGACCACTCCAAGAATAGGACTTAGAAACAACAATTATCTATCTTTAGGCAGTAATTACTGCTCTAGTAATGAAGGTTGGCATGTTGGCATGTTGTTTTTCTGGATATTTAGAGATAAAAATCAAACCACTGCACAGTTCACTAGCTAGTGTTTTCTTGACTTTTCCCCCAATAAAGCTTCTTGCATAAAAAGAAAACACTACGAATCCCTCAGGTGGTCGAGTTTGTGCAAACAAAACTCAGAACCAAACCTAATTATGCAACGGGAACATAATTAGAGCTCGGCCCTCTCCCTGGCAGTGACAGCCGAAGGAAGGAGCTGGTAATTAACCATGCTTACACTCACTGCTCACGGCTTTTCTGCAGTGAAGTGCAGGAAAAAGAAGACACTTCAGTGCCGACAGACCTGTCGGGGGTTCAGGAAGGCTGAAAGCCCAGATCAGGAAATTCCCAAAGTGGCGAGAGAATTTTTACCGCCAACAAAATTGCCTTTCAGACAATAATAAAGCCGTGACACTGTCCATGGAGATGTCAGCTATTAATACGCACAGCTAACATCTTAGAGGTGTGGGTACTGTTCTGGTCATTTCATGTTATCTGATTACACAGTAATTTCCTGTGCTTTACAAATACTGTACTTGAAGCAGAGCGCTAATTACTCAGATAAAATAAAAATAAATACCAAGAATATTTTCGTGATCATTATTATTATAATGCCGACAAAACAGCAATGACAGTTTAAAAACCTGTGAATCTATAAACACCATTTTAGAATTGTTACCATCGTCTCACCAGTGGAGTCTGTCAGTGATGTAAAAGTAGTGATGTACTTGAAGTACTTGAAGATGGAATTTATCAGAACATCAATTTTATATCTTCATATCTGCATGCGCTGGAATTCATGCTTTTAATATCACAGATAAATCTCTTTTCTGCCTAACCTAAGCCTTCCATCTTATCTCTAAACTGACGAAACTGGATGTGAATAACCTTCAGGGAAGTGTGTTTTGTGGTGGGGTTTTTTTTTTTTTTGGTATAAGACAAGATAAGTCTATATGATGATGTCACCATATAAGCCTCAAATACGTCCGAGTCCCAGGGCACAGGATAAAAAAAAATGCTTTAAAACAGCTGGTTTTACAGATCTGATGATTTGATGTAAGTTTCTCTGTCCAAGGCTCAAGGACTACTGTGGCTACTCAAGCAAAATCCTCCTCAGTGGCTAGGAGGTGAAAATCAGGATTGTTCAAACCTTTATACACCAACGTATTACACAGCAGGCTACATTTGCCAGGACAACATTGTTTTTTTTTCTCATGCTAGTTAGATTTTGCTCACTAGATCCTTCCGGTGGCTTTTGTACCTATGTACTGGCTTTTACCCCCTTCAAAGTGCACTATAAAGGGACATTGGAGCAGTGGTGGTTTAATTGGTTAAGGTTGTGGATCAGAGGATCAGGGTTCAAGCCTCAGCACCAACAAGCTCCACTGTCTGGGCAAATGAGCAAGGACCTTAACCCTCTCTGCTCCAGGGCATTGTATCATAGCCGCCCCTGCGCTCTGATTCCTCAGCTGGGATATGCGAAAATCTGCTGTAATATATGTGTGGTGATAATAAAGGCTTCTTGCCCTCAGTTCTATATACACTATATGGCTAAAGGTTTGTGGACACCTGGAACCATCATGAACCCTAGGAGGCTTAATTCTGTGTTAGACTTCAGGAACCTCTATCTACCTGTATGGAGACGTCACTATATGATCCACCGATCACTCCAGATATAGCCAGTGGCGCCTCGTCTGGCACTGGGTTGGACCCGTCGGGGCAGATGAACCCGGGTTGGTGCACTTTGGTGAGCGACGTGCGGACGAACTCCAGCGACTGCTCCAGCGCGTATGTGTCCTTGGAGCAGGTGTCCAGGATGTGGGCACCCAGCTTGAGGCCCGGTAGGAGCCGATTGTCCTGGTTGATCTCATCGAGCGCCAGGAGCATGGCCTCCAGACGCTGGATCCCACGCTGTTCGTTGATCTTCCCACAGTCTTGTGTGCCCTCACCTTTCTCGTGTACAGGGAACAAGCCACCGATCACCAGGTCGCCATCCATGATGATCTCACGTTTGGCGCCGGGTAAAGCTGGGACGTACCTCGGACTGGCCTGGACTGGGATGGGTGGGACAATCAGGAGCAGGATTTTGGCCATCGTGGTGAGAACTAGAGGAGCCATGACAGGAGAGAGGATCCTTACTGGAAGCACAGCCATGTTTGCTCGGGACTGTTGGCGCTGTTGGTTTAGATGTTTAGATGTTGGATTTTATAGACTGTTAAAGTTTCCAGTGAATGTTCTTGCATTTTTGGGGGGCTCTGTCAGGACCTGGAAGAGGAAGAAAGAAGGAGATTATAAGGGTTTCAAGGCTGTTAAGGGTTTATTTCAAAAGAGCATCTGTATCTGTCTGTATCTCTCAAGAGTGATGGTTTAATCAAACCATTTAACATTGCCTAATGTTTGCCTACCGGTTGAACATCTCTGATTAAAACCAGACATTGTGCTAATCATTAGACATCACATTAGCCAGAGAAAATATACAGAGCCGTCTAGCCATTTAATTGGATTGACCTCTGTGTCGTGGAGGCTGGGCTGCTTTTATTGACTCATTAATTTTATTTAATTATTTGATTATTTTATTTGAAACATCAGCGCTTGTTCAACTCTGGCAAAGAACCAGGAGCAGTGATTCAACCCATGGCTTACGGAGGATGTGTTTTCTATCCATTTTCACTCAAATAAATCAGCTTCCAATTTCAGTTCTGTGAATTCAGGGGCAGACATTCGTCATTAGCAGTCCGTCTTAAAGAATTCCTAATAAAATGCAGGTTTAGACTATTTTAACTCCTGTAGGTTTAATAAGTGTTACATAGATGTTATCTCCAGTCAGAGACGAAATCCCCGGGCATCAAAACAACATGTTCCCTTTTAGAAACTTTTACCAGAGGTCATCCTGGCTTTATTGTTATGCAGATTCAGTGTTTCTGTTCCACAGATCCGTCTTTCTCCACGCCAAACTCTTGCCGTTCGTTTAATGAAGCAACATCCTCATATTTATTAAAGTGTTCTTCCTCGACCTCCGTTACCATGGAAACTGCAGTCCGTGGGTATGTTAAGGGGGGGAACAAGGTGCCATGATAAAGGTAAGCAGCATATAGCAATTAATTCCAGATCTTTCATCGTGCAAGAACAAACACAGCATGCTTTCGCGAGAAGTAAAGAAGAAAGAATTATTATTTTTTTATCAACCGAATACATTAAGGAGCTTTTTTTAAACAATTGTGGAGGCAGGAAAAAAAAAAAAAAAAAGTTTGTTGACTAACTTGGTTAAAGTGACCTTATGAAGGAAATAAAAGACAGGCGTGGAACAAATAACGGCTCAGGAACGAAAAAAATAAAATAATGATACATGAAATATTAATGAAGCTGTTCCGTCGGAGTTTGTGGAGCTGACAGATGCCAATCACAAATCCGTGTGGGTTTCATTTCCCAGGGAACGATGGTAATCATGAGATATTAACAACTGAAATCACATACAAAACACACTGGCTCAGATGCATAAAGATTAATAGATGACTAGGAGAAAATAAACAGCTTCGTGATTTGACCACATCAGTTCAAGTCGAGCCAATGATTCATATAAAAATCTTTTTATCTAACAAATATTACGCATGGGTGATTTTAAAACCATTGAAAAAACTTCGGAACAACAAACAAACAAAGAAAAAAAGCTTTTTTAGTATTATTATTGTTATTATTATTATTATTATTATTTAACAAGTTTACCAAGCAAATGCCATCTGGAAAAAAACTTTAATTAACCTATTAAATTCTTAAATTGTTATTGATTATCCAATTGGTTATCCAATTAACATTAGTATTTTATTTAATATTAGTATCATTACCCTAAAAGTGAAGTCAGTAGTCCTGTCCCAGGTGTCTTCCTGTCTCGCACTTAGTATTCCAGGGATTCCTCCGTGACCCTGACCAGGACAATGCGCTGAATGAATTTTAATAAATCTGACCCTGATAAATGTTCATATATCTGAAATCAAAAGTCCCGTCTGATGCACCAGAATTGCAGCTAGGTTTCTTTGGCTGTTTTCAAATCGTCAGAAGTAAACCTTGGAATTAAGTGCACAGTTTCCTCCGGGAAAGTCAGAGATGTTTTCTGAGCTCTGACTCTTTCATGGCAGCTATCCCTGACATCTGTCTCACCCTCATCATGGCTAACGCTTTGGCTCACAACCGTGTAGGCCACCAGCAGGGTCCAGCAACCGTGGCCACGCAAAATATTTAATTGGCATTAAAACCAAATCTTTCCTTGGCTTCCGTGCGGCAGATGGGAGCAGCTGGACTCTCTGTGTCATCACCAAGGTTGAGGCCTGGAGTTAATGGGACACACCATGCCAAGGTAATGTAGCATGATCAGGCCAGGGAAGAGATGGTCAGGAACCAGGAACAACTCTCTTCTCTTCATGCTGATCCAAAAATAATGAGTAATACGTTATACGCGTGGGTCAGGCCTCGAGGTCCTGATAATGAAAACAACACTTACGGAAAGTGATTTTAAATCATTCCTAACCTCGCAGCGCTCTGTGGAATTTCTGAGTGTCTTGTCACGTCGCTTGTGCAACATGATGCAAACAGAAGCGCATCTCTGGAAAGCACACGACGCCCAAAAACAACCGGGAATAATTGACAGAAAGATGTCTGCAGCCTGTGCGGCTCATCACCTGCTTGTCCAGGCTCGGGTTCGTGATCTTATATCGACACTTCCCACGGGAGTCGAATTCCACCAGCAGTAACTGTTTATATTTAATATATTAAAGTTCTGAGAAGTTATTACTTTCACAGCTTACAATAACAGCTTACAGCGAGATTCGTTTGGAGAGACGCTCAAGTGATAGAACAGATGTTCCAAACAATTTTAACAATACATAACAAACATCTGCAGACAATAGTGTGTACGCTCTCGGGTTGAAAAAAAAAAGATAAGTACCTGTAAAAAAAATTTTTTTCCACAGAGTGATATATGAAGTGAAATGATAAATGTGGGTGGGCGGGGTTTGGGTTTAATCCATGGGGTTTTGATTGACTTGTGAAAAGCAGGTTTTCCGAAACAGACACAGAGATGCTAGCCTCATGTCATTTGTCGAGGACGACTTGTCTACTACAACACCAGTGGCACTGAAGGAAGCGGAGTTCCTGGTTTTGTTGGAGCAAAATTGCTTTTTATCCCTAGATTGAACCCGTATTTATGTGAGCCAGTGTTAATACTGTATTAAAGAGAATCCTACAACAACTTCAGGATGCCTTCAAGGGTTTGTGCTGCTAAAGGAACCCTTCAGGTTTCCCTAGTAGACAGGGTTTCAAGCAGAAATGCTCTAATGTCAGTAGAAGCTTTTAAGAAATGGACAAAAGGAAAATGTGGTTCTTCAGGGTGTCCACCAAACTCCATGGTAGAATTGATTAGCGGTCATATCAATGGTGCAGATGGAGGTGTTGATGATGGTGAGGGTTCATCCAAATGATTGTCTTTTATTACTACAAAATCTTGTTCAGAAAATTAGTTAAATTCAAACAGTTCTTGGAGGTGAAGTCAGACTTTCAGAGCTTTAGGTTTGATTAACAGGATACTCCTGAATCTCCCCAAGACAAATTAAACAAGGCAAGCGTTTATTTTAATGCGCTGCATAAATGATTAGAATCCCCACCATAAGATTGATAGCACGCCGCCGATATCAAGCACTTCTACCCTCTCATTTTTGTCACATTTGCGACCGATAATTAGGATTAATGGCTCAGATTGTGGAGCATTTCCTTCATTCGGGTGTAATCTGATTGTCGGAGACTTCCACGCTGGCTTCATCTACACGTTAGACCCCCCAGCAGTGCCGGACAGAGAATGCACTGCTCAAACGTGAGATGTTTCTAGGTAACCACGGGGAAGCTGGATAATGGCATATATGATGGGATACATCATGGGGGGAAAAAAAACACACGGCTTGATCCCAGCAGGATCTCTTTCTTGGCTTTGAGCACGAATCTTAGCATCGCGAGCACAAGCAGCGGCGCGCCTTCAACAGACGAGTGTAAAAATTCTCCCTGTTGGTAAAAAAAGTGCTTCTTCAAGAGTTTGTTATGAATTCATTAGATGGATAAAAGCTGTAGGGTAGCTAGGGTTCTGCTTGAAAACCTTTCTGATAGGGAAAAAGAATTAGGGTTCCTTTAAAGGTTCACCCAGAGGTACGACTGTAGAAATGATGTTCATAATTCTCACTCTCACTGTCAGTAAGCACTTTATCCTGGTCAGAGTGGCGGTGGATCCGATTCTTATCCTAATAGCACTGGGCGAGAGATGGGAATACAGTCTGAAGAGACACCGGTCCATCACAAGGCTATGGACCATTTATCTTAGCCTGGTTACCTACTGGCATGTTTTCTGGAGGTGGTATAGAGAACTAGAGTCAACCAGTGCGAACACACGGGAAAAACCCGAGCTCAGGATGGAACTGGGACGAACATCAGCTGGACATGCAGATCCTGATCCTGCATCTTTATTAAGTCCAAATCAAGCCTTGTTTATATTTCAGATCATTTACAGGACACAAAATCATGGAATGGTGCTGATTTATACCATGTGTTGTGAAAATGTCCTTAGTAGTATAAATATAATTTATTTATCGTTTTTAAAATCATTTTCTCTTAAAAAAAAAAAAAGCATCTTGTTCCTGACTGCCTACGATTCTTGTGCTAAAGCCAAAGTGTCTTTACAGTGTTGGATGAATAGAAGCATTTATACACATCAGAATAAACCATACGGTGTTGCCTTTAGTTACATCTTCATTCCTCTGCAAGTTACCATGGCTTCCTGAGAGCTGAGACACTACAGACTCAGACTTCTCATGACCTGCTATAGGACTGCTATAAATGAAGTGGGCTTCATCTGTGTCTAGAGAAATCCCTGCTCTTGTGTTCACTTGAAGGGGAGAGAGGAAGTGTTATTCAAAGCGCCGTGTTATTGAGGCTTTATTATCCAGAACTTATATATATATATATATATGACATGAATGGAGGACAGCCCTTGTCACCACAACACACTGCATCTCTTTAGAAAGAACACTAAGGACACATTAAGCCTCCGCTATTATAGCAGTGACAGCCGTGAACATCGCGTGTCTTGAATAGCATCACAGAGACCCGTAGATAGGAGGGCAGATATATACGAACAGGCTACTGTTACAAAAAATGAGCGACAGCCCTTGTGTCTTGGCCAAGTTAATCATTTTCTGCCGCTTGGGTTTTGCCGCTCTTTGATGAGTCCTGAACAAATGTGCCAGCTGGGTTAAAGTTGAAGTGTTTCAAAGAAATAAAGGCCTTTAAATAGTTCATCATGTGTGTGTATATATATATACATACACGAGAGATGATTCGTTCACCGGTCATTTAAGCAATTCACAGCAAAATCCCCAGTGTTTCATTAACACTAGGATTGTGGGTTCAACACCCACGGCGGCGTTATATAACAGAGTTAATTCAACATCCCTAAGAGTTAAACCAGATCTCAGGAGAGATTTGTATCAAACGTAGGCAATTTATTTTATTTTATTTTAATTAATAAGGCACAAGACTTAATCTGATATCTGACCTTGGATCTTTTCATGCAGGTTCATGTGAATGTTTATTAGACTCCTATACGTTCTCACAAATACAGGTACTTTTTCTTGTTGCTGGTGTGATACAAAGGGGTCTGTTTTATAACCCTGTGCATGCAGTGTATGTTTAATTTTGTTTGTGGTCCCTAAAATCTAATTGTGCACCTTTAATTTCGTTTAAAGGCGCACAGTATTTACATTTCCAGGTGAAAGCTGCACACTAAAGGTAGAAGGAAAAGTACAAGGTGGGATCTTTTGTTTCCGAGAGAGACATCTGAGATGATTTTTTCCTGGAAATTCACTGAGAGAAATTTATTTTCTCCGATCACAATAACACCACCACACCCCTCGGCCACGCTGTGTTAACTTTCGAAAAATTCGAAGTAATGACTTCCTCTGATAAACACAAGGCTGTTAATGAAGCTGGAGCTTCCTGCGATATTCACATGCAGTGACGTTTATGATGATAGACCTGAGATCTGCGTGCTGATGTTTGTCTGTACATCTAGAAGCACTGGAAAGCTGAAATATCGAAATAACGCACGTAATTAACGCACAGACCGGAGTGGTTGTTATGATCACCGACAGCGCGTGCGCGTCTATTTTCTGTTCACAGGTAGATCACAGGAAGAGAGTGAGATTCAGATGTTTTCTAAAATATTGTTTTCTTGCAGTGTGATGCCTGGTGATCAGTGTGCCTGAATGAGGTTATAAATAAAGGTGATGTTAAACAACACGCACACCGCTAATCTGCATGCAGGTGCGTGTGTGTGTGTGTGTGTGTGTGTGTGAGAGAGAGAGAGAGAGAGAGAGAGAGAGAGAGAGAGAGAAAGACTAAAAGCTTTCTTACCTCTTAAGAATGAAAGTTTTCCCGTCTTCAGCTTTCAGCTTAAACCACAAAACCAAAGCATGTGAAAGTTAGTCTTCTTTAAGTTGGTTTAAAGCCAGGTGATGTGTGAGAAAAGAGAAAGCAAAGTAGAGAGTAAAAAAAAAACAAAAAAACAAAAACAAAGTCTAAATATGTGAATTGAGTAAACCCATCATTTCTCCGGTGCGCCTCATGATTCCGCCGCGCGCCGCCGTCAGGTCCGGTTCGGTTCGGCTGTGATCCTCACACTCTCATTCTCTCTCTCTCTCTCTCTCTCTCTCACACACACACACACACACACACGCTCTCTCTCTCTCTCTCTCTCTCTCTTTTTCGCACACACAAACACACAATCTCTCTCACGCACACAGCCACACGCGCGCGCACCGCGTAAAGTCACTCATCCAGTCAGAACTGAGCTGTGTGCCGAAAGGAAACTTTGCGCAGACTCAGACTCGGTGGAAAATTGAAATATTCATATCATTATAGAAATGGAAACAGTAGTATGTGTGTGTGTGTGTGTGCGTGCGTGTGTTTGTGCGTGCGTGCGCGCGCATGTGTTTGCTTGTATGATGTGATGTGATGCGATGGTAGGAGTGTGACCCTGTGTCTGCTCACGCTGCTCATCATCGGCGAAAGGTGGAGCCTGAAGAACACACACACACACGCACGCACACACACACGCACACACACTCCAGCTCCATCCCGTCACTCCACACACTAAGGAATTGCTGAAATATGAGCAACAGCCTGATCCACCTGATAGATCTGCTAAATGTAATGTCTCATAGTGGGATATTAGTGCTTTAGTAAAACTCCTACAGTCAATTAGCGCCAACAGTTTTGACTTCACCTGCAAATTAATATTATTTTATATTATTTGTGACTTAAAGAATAAAACATCAGTGGTGTGAAGAATCAGAGTAACTGTTTTCCAATGTCAAAAAATCCTATTTTACTTGACTCTTACACTATGCTGAAGTGGAGACTCCTTCCATAAATTTCCATACAGAAAGTGTCACCATATGAACAGCAGATAGATTGTTTTTGTTAAATAATGACACCAGTTTGTTAAAACAAACCAGCTGCTGTTAGGGAAAATAAATGAACACCTTCTGACCAATCAGATTCAAGAGTTTAACAGTGTGGTGGTATCAAGTGCTACATTTAGCACTAAGTGAACAGTTTCATAATTTGAATGCCCATTTATTGAATATTAGGTTAACAGTACAGTTATAGTCAGTGATCTTTGTGGAAGTTACTTAAACGTAGCTCTTATTAAACCATTAAAACATACACTATATTGCCAAAAGTTTTGGGACACCCCTTTCAAATCATTGAATTCAGATGTTGTTTTTCAGGGGTTCTGCTTGGCGAAAGGAACTCAATTACTGAATTAGAGCGGAGACTGCGAGCCAGGCCAAAACTGGGACGCCTGCCTTTACATGCACATGAATGTAATATGGAGTTGTCTCGCCCTTTGCAGCTATAACAGCTTCAACTTTTCTGGGAAGGCTTTCCACAAGGTTTAGGAGTGTGTTTATGGGAATTTTTGACCATTCCTCTAGAAGCGCATTGAAAGTCTGGCTCTCAGTCTCCGCTCTAATTCATCCCAAAGGTGTTCTATGGGGTTGAGGTCAGGACTCTGTTCAGGCCAGTCAAGTTCCTCCACACCAAACTCACTCATCCATGTCTTTATGGACCTTGCTTTGGTCACTGGTGTACAGTCATGTTGGAACAGGAAGGGGTCATCCCCAAACTGTTCCCACAAAGAGCATGAAATTGTCCAAAATGTCTTGGTATGAAGCTGAAGCATTAAGAGTTCCTTTCACTGGAACTAAGGGGCCGAGTCCAACCCCTGAAAAACAACACCTGAACTCAATGATTTGGAGGGGTGTCCCAAAACTTTTGGCAATATAGTGTATAAGCATGACTGCTTCTAGGGTTAGAAGACCTGAATGATTAGTTCTGTTCATCTCTTCAATTGCCTGTAGTAAATATCACACTGTAAATGATGTTCCTTCATGTAGGAAAAATGTTTTAAGAAGACACTCTGAGATTGTGAGTAACCAAGGTGGTAGAAGTTGTGGGTGGGAATTGGCTACGATTAAACTGGAAGGAAAATGTGTAAAAGGCAATTATGGTGTTGTGAATATTTAATATCCGCACATGCCTGGTCGAGTGTGTTCGGAGCAGGGAAATATAAATGTGCAGCGAGTGAGAAGGGCAAAGCAGTATAACAAACCCTGTGAACTGCCAAGAGCAAATTCAACCACATTAAACCTGCAACTCAGTCAGCGAGCACACCGGTGAGCCGATATGTCCAGCGTCCAGCACAATTTACTGATTTTTTCTGCTCTAACGCACCGAGTTAAACCTACAGGTGAACTGATGAGGTCCATCAGGTGTGCCAGAGCAGGAGAACCATACAGACAGAAAAGTCTAAAATTACAGGAATACAGTAACAGCAGAAATGTGCTGTATTTTCAATGTGTCCGATTTTTAAAGAATAGTTTTAAAAAGACGATTTACATAATTTTTTGCAAATATAGTCGGTCGTCGATGCCAACGTTTGCTTCTTTAGTTTGTGGAATCTTGACACTATGACACGCTGTTATCTATCAAAATAGACAAAAGTTGAACAGCTGAAAAACAAGACCTGCTAAGAATAGACTGCGGCAGTGCTGATATTGTGTTTAAGGTGTAAACATGTTGTAAAAGCTAAGATAGCCTCTGAATTGAAATCCGGGCAATGTCAATGTGACGATTAACCTGGACATGATTTATCACGTCTCATGGGAAATAAGTGGGAATCTCGTTTATGAAGAGAAACAGCACATGGACATGGTGCTTTGTAAAGGCAGAGTAGAGGCTACGTTGCTGGAGACAAGACAAAACTGTCTGGGAAAAAATTTCAGATACAATGTAATAACACTTAGTTATAATACTGTAATAACCTCTGCAAGTGCTATAACACTAACTGAAGTCCCATAGGTTCTGTTGTGTTATATGTTATGTAATGGCAACGTCTCATATAAACATACAAGCCTCAAGAGTTAAAGACTGAATTGACTGTTTTTTCTCCATTAAATTAAATTAGAAATATTTCTTTATGTTACAACTCATTTTATTTTTGTCCACATGGTACCACTATATTGATGATGTAGGATGATTTAAAACCCCATTCTTCACCCATTCTTGCTCATCTATGAGCTTCCATATCGAACCCAGCTGTGCCAGGATTAAGAGCACTAAATAGGAGGTACATGTCTCACAGTGTGAAATAATTCGACCTTTGCCCTCTGGAGAGCGGACACCTGTAATCTAGTGGACACCTGGAGCAGAGCCCGTGTTTAGTGTTGTCCTGACCTCTGACGCACTTGTCCAGTCAGAACCTGTTCTACAGAGTCTGTGAATAGAGTGTGATAATGGGAGGAAATCAGGCGTGGGAAGATTGTGCGTGTGTGTGTTTGTGTGTGTGTGTGTGTGTGTGTGAGAAAGATGGCCACAGAAGGAAAACCAGGGACCTGAGCCTGGGCACAATGCTCAGTCTGTTTGCCACACAGCCCTCATTTTCTCCCCCTCGGCCCACTCTCTTCTCCAAACAACTCTCTCGGATATTTCAGGAGATGAAGCCAGAACCTCACGGGTAATTAGAGCGACTCAGATTCAGCCTCATGAGCGAAAGAGAGCCGTGGAGGGGGGGCGTACTGGGGCCTCGCCCACTCCTGGTGTCACTGAACACTTTTAAATAAAATAGCCGATTTTATTTCATTTGCATCACAGAAAACAGGATTCGCACAAAACGTGATAAAGCTGAAGAGTTCTACAGGATCCATCTATCACTTTTGTTATTCTTTGTCTTGGAACAGAGCGTTCCTCAAGTAGAACATCTAAACCTGTTAACCCATTAAACTCAGGTAGGAGGTGTGGCCTATTTTAAAAAAAATCTGTATGTCATTTTACCACCTTAGAACCTGTATGCAACCCTTTTTTCTAAGAGAGTATAAATAATGGATTTTGAACATGATTGCATGAAATAAATGATCCAGCTGTGTTATAATTACATTTCAGGAGGCCATCCTCACCGCAGGGTGCCTCCCTGCCCCACTGTGTGTGCCTCAATGCCCCCTCCGCATCGACACTGAACCCAAACGTAATATTAACTCCATCTTTTTTATTTAAGCTCCGGGTTCACGGAAAAGCCGAGAGCTCGTCGGCTTTCGTTTCCATCTGCGGCATTTAAAATACAAATACAGTTGTTTTACTATAAACCTAATGAGAAGGGAACAGAACTCGGGAGTCGAGAGTGCGTCATTAGGCTGCCAGGCAATGTAGGACGTCTGCATCTGGAAGCTTAATAAAACAGTTGGTGGGTGTGTTTATGGCTGATGAGATGCGTAATACACAGTCGAATACATCGTCTACTCCTGAGCTAAGTGCTCGTCTGAAATCCCTGCGTTTCAGCGGAGACACCATTAACAGTACACCATAGCACATTCACACCTAATATCATTAGGCTCGAACCTTGGTGCTATGCCTTCCTGGATGCCGGCGTTAGAATCACTTCATTTGGGAAATGATCCCCACAAATCCCCACAGATGAACACAAAGCCCAGCAGCCACACTGGATAGCCTTCCCAGAAGAGTGGAGTTTAGAGGGAATAGATCTGGAATGAGACGTTCAGCAAGCACATCTGGGTGCTGTGGACAAACACTGGGCCAAATAATGGGAAGGGAAGGTCAGTTCTGTTTATTTGTTATAGATGGCTTGTTGAAAGCGCCGGTGGGAAAACAAACCGTGGTTGGCGATGGAGCCGTGCTGTTTACCTGAGCAGAGAGTTCTCCAGGACCGTGGAGTCCGCCGTGATTTATTTTATTTTTTTATTTTCAGCCTTAATGTCATGCAGCCATACTGGTGCATACACGAGTCTCTGCAATTCAAGTGGGAGGAGGCTGAGCTGAACCACATCGCTCAAGGCATGTTTCCATTACAGCCTACTTGCATACTGGCATACTAACATATCACACTGCCTCAAACGGTGTCTCTTTTGTTCGCTCATAGTTATTTCCCAGGACCTGTCCTTGATCATCTTCTTATAAACCGTCACAATGATGTCGGGGTTTAGATGAAAGTGTTTTGTTCACACTTAACCCCTTACACACTAACCTGGATTTCATTCTACTCTATCTGCACGCTAATGTAATTGCAGCTTTTACATTTTACATTAAACAATTAGACATTTCAGTGTTTCCTTTTGTCCTTTACCCTATATATTACATGTGCAGTATACACCGATCAGGCATAACATTATGAGCAGTGAGAGGTGAAGTGAATGAGACTGATGATCTCCTCATCATGGCACCTGTTAGTGGGTGGGATATATTAGGCAGCAAGTCAACATTTTGTCCTCAAAGTTGATGTTAGAAGCAGGAAAAATGGACAAGCGTAAGGATTTGAGCGAGTTTGACGAAGGGCCGAATTGTGATGGCTAGACCACTGGATCTCCAAAACTGCAGCTCTTGTGGGGTGTTCCCGGTCTGTAGTGGTCACTATCTATCAAAAGTATCCTTTAAGTCCTTTAAGTTCTGTAAGTTCCATGGAGGCCCTACCTCACAACATCTTGGTGCCGGATACCACAGCACACCTTCAGGGATCTAGTGGAGTCCATGCCTCGACGGCTCAGGGCAGTTCTGTCAGCAAAAGGGAGAGCAACACAATATTAGGCAGGTGGTCATAATGTTATGCCTGATTGGTGTACATGGAAGGAAGCACATGCACCCTACATAAGGCACTATAATGTTTAATAAGCTCTTCTGTGAGATGGGTGCATACTGCTGGAACAGGCGTCACTTCCTGTCAGTGCAGTGCATGGTGTGGTGTGAAGGTGTTCTCTGGTTCTCAGGTGTAAATGAAGACAAATCCTGGACTAAGTAACTAAATGGTGACTCACCGCTGAAGCCTTCTTCTTGCACTGGTTTTTAATGTGTGGCTGTGAAAACACATCTGCCTTTATAAATAACTTCACGTCAGCACAGTAGCTTTTGCACAGGCTCATTTCCACTATAGACATAGTGTTATTGGAAAAAGAAAGAAAGAATAGAAAAAATACCCTCTAGTTCATACACTATGTGGCCAAAAGTTTTGGGACATCTGCCTTTACATGCACATGAATGTAATATAAGGTTTAGGAGTGTGTTTATGGGAATTTTTGACCGTTCCTCTAGAAGCGCATTTGTGAGGTCAGGCACTGATGTTGGACGAGAAGGTCTGGTTCACAGTCTCCTCTCTAATTCATCCCAAAGGTGTTCTATGGGGTTGAGGTCAGGACTCTGTGCAGGCCAGTCAAGTTCCTCCACACCAAACTCACTCATCCATGTCTTTATGGACCTTGCTTTGGTCACTGGTGTGCAGTCATGTTGGAACAGGAAGGGGTCATCCCCAAACTGTTCACACAAAGCATGAAATTGTCCAAAATGTCTTGGTATGAAGTTGAAGCATTAAGAGTTCCTTTTACTGGAACTAAGGGGCCGAGCCCAACCCCTGAAAAACAACAAACTGAACTCAATGATTTGGAGGGGTGTCCCAATACTTAGTGTATGTAGTGTATGTTATCTTGACGTTTGTTCTGAGATTTGTGTGGAAATCTTGTTGAACAAATGTTCATACTGTAATTATGACTTTTTAAACTCGTTATTCACTTCCACTAATATAAACAGGATTATAGACAAAATCAATATCTAGAGTAAATATTTTTTACCGACAGGGTTACACTGGAAAGGAGTTTAAGCCTGAGTTAATATCCTGTATTAACATGAAACAGTTGAAAGTGTTTTTTATTATTATTGTTATTATTATTATTTAACGAGAGAGAGTGAGAGATGAAATGAAAAATGAAACGCTCATACATAATACATTCACAGCAGTCAGACTTCATTGTCAGTCAATGTGTGTTAAAGTTCTGCATGCTCGGAGTCCGCATATATTTGTGTGTGTGTGAATTTTGTGCTACAGTACAGATTTTTTACCACCATGAACACCCAGACAAAGAAAAGAAAGAAAATCTGCTGACAGTAAAGGTGATGAGGGTAAAGTTCGTGCACTGATTCAACCCACCGTCTTTTGCTGAACATAAAAAAGCATGCGTTACTTTTTTATTTATTCATTACACAAGACCTAGTGAGGGAACATCGTTTCTGAAGCGTTATCGATACTGTCCGTATGTATCAGGGAAAAAAAATGGATGCAGTGTGCAATAATTTAGACCCAGGGATCTGTGAAGAATAGCCAGGGGGTGATTTTTATTAGAAATCACATGGCTTTTTTTCAAAATACTGAGTTTTTATGTTTGTTAGATGATTGGACTGGTCACTTAAGTTCAATTAATTCTCAGTTCAATTCAAAGTCAGTAAAAATACTAGATTGAAGTATGGATTCAGTATAACTCTGTGTGTGTGTGTGTGTGTGTGTGTGTGCATGGTACCCTGCAATGAGCTGGAGTTCAATCCAGGGTGTATTCCCACTTTGTCCCCAGCGATCCTGGGATAATTTGTAGATTGACCAAAGTGAATCTTACTGCAGATTATTGTTGTATTGTGTTGTTGGTGTGGAAATTGTTTAACAGTTAATTTAACTGCTGAATCCTTCTTGAGCCCTTCTGTGAGACTCTTAGCCCTCAGTGCTGCAGGGGCACAGACTCCAACTTCCAGAGCTGGGAAATGTGAAGAAAATAATTTCACTGAGCCGTCAGGTACCTGTGACAGATAAAGACTACTACTTATCACCTCATCATGGCACCTGTTAGTGGGTGGGATATATTAGGCAGCAAGTGAACAAGGCTGATTGATGCACGTGGGGTGTGAAGGCTAGGCCGTGTGATCCGATCCAACAGACTGTTGCTCAAATTGCTGAAGGACTTAATGCTGGTTCTGATAGAACGGGGTCAGAACACACAGTACATGATGGGTCAGTGTCTGTTTTGGCAGCAAAAGGGGGACCAACACAATCTTAGGCGGGTGGTCATAATGTTATGCCTGGTCAGTATATAGCAAAACAAAATATGTAATAAATGGTACTCTTTTTTTATTATCATTTTACTCTTCTTCTTGTTATTTTTTTTATGTGATATTAATACTGATTTGGTTGTAGGTTTTTAAATATAATTGAAAGTATTCAATATAATAGGACAATGAGGTTTCCTTCACAGTCTCCTGAATCCTCTGTTGGGGGGAAACGCAGATCTCAGAGCTCAGTGACGATACACTAACATGCGTAACCGTGTCTCAATTACACCTTCATGTGATCTCGCCTGTCTTTAAAGCCCCGGGCAGGGAAGCACCAAGTCACATCCTGAAAACAAGCACACGGTTGCACGATTTAGCCATTTTTTTGTCAAGTATTTAAAACAGTAATGCTTTTTTTTCACCCCAAATGAGGCATGTAACCCAATTTCAGCTGCGAGGAAATAAACACATTCACATGCCGCTGGGAAAATGGCACCTTTCTGCCGCTGCAGGAATATGCAAGGTTTTATTCCCTGTGAGTGTGATATATATATATATATAATATGTATGCGCAAGCTTTTAAGTTTGAGAAAGGGAAAAAGGGAAAAGAAGCTGCGAGCTGTCAGGCAGCACAAATGTGGAGCTGCTTAAACATGACTGATGGAGAAATTCATGCTGTTAACAATATGGTGAGTTCACACACCTGACACACACCTGCAGAGAGGGAGAAAGAAGGAAGAAAGAACGCAAATGAAAGCTCTGGTGAGCGTTTCAAAATCTCCAGAACAGCAGTCCAGGCAGCAAAATTTCAGCACTTTAAAGAAATAAGTATTAAAACTTTACCTGTCGGGATGTGACCATATTAAACCCTTTCAGCACACAGTGATTTATAATCCCACTGATTTATTGTTCTGGTGGGTTTTTACTTCTTATTAAAACATATTAAAATTATGAGACTTTATTACTGTTTATTCTTTCCTCTTTAAAGTGATTTAATGTGGACTAAAATACATACCTCTTGGGGCTTTCAAAAAAATTAAAATAAACAAGAAAAACAAAATTGTTTTATGAGAGTCGTCATATGATATTTTATATCACTGACACACTAATGGCTTTTTTGGGTCGAGTTCCTCTCAGGGTTTCTACCTTAGGTCTCATGCCTTTGTTTAAACTTTTACAATATAGAATTAAAAATGGCATATTCTTGAATCTCTAAACTGAACGATTTATTTAGAAACTCATTAAGAAGGAGTTTTAACAGAGAAAGACAAACAGATCTTGGTCAAGTGGACCGGGATAAGAAACATTTGCTGGGCTTGTACCTCTGATTTGCTGACCTCTAGCTAGCAAAACAAAAACAAAAACAACACAATTTATGAGAGTTGAGAGAGTCTGTAGTAGAGATAAAATATCACTACACCTTTTAAATAACACAATGACCTCCTTTTAGGAAATAATCTAGCTCTGAAATATTCTATTTTCTTTTCCAAACACATCATTAGACTACCCTAACCCTATCCCTAACCCTTGCCGTGTTTCTGCTGCAGTGCTACAAGCTTTTTTAATGATTATAAAAATGTAAATTTGTGCTAAACACACTGATTATTGTGTGATGTAGGGAAGATCTTCCCATTGTGACCGATCCACATCGCTGTCTGGAAATGAGCTGGACGCCGGACACAATCATCTTCGCTCAGTGTTTACTTCTTTTCTGAACGATCTCAACATTAATAACCAGTTAGAACGTTATACAAAACACGTCATGACATGATATCACACAAAAAAAAAAACTCCTCAAAGGACCAGAAAACCGCAGTCTCACGTAAACACGTCACGTAGACGTCGGATTTGTTTGGGCCACAAATAATAATAATAAAAAAAAAAACGTGAGAAACCAGGAAAGAACATTATTCCAAATAACAGTCATTTAAAAACAGCGGTATTGCAATGATAGCATATAAACAGCAAAAATCAACAGCATACATTTTGCTTCATTTTAAACATAATAATAATAATAATAATAAATCAAGTACAGAGGAATACTGCTTATATGATCCGGATCTGATCCACGCTCCGGGGAAATCTGCTTTCAGTGTAATTTTAACTGCTCAATTACATTCGTATAAAAATATAAGGCTCTGATCACCAAATCGAGGAGATTAATAAACGTCGTGAATACTGTACAGCGCTTCCTTCTGTTCCGTCGACAACGACCAGAAACAGAAACATTTACACAGAAACATTCGAAGTTCAAGAAATCCAGGTTACCTGCTTTAAGTTGGTGGTGTTGTTTTCAAGTGCAGTTTTTCAAGTCTTACAGGTGAAACCAAAGAAGTTAATAAACCGGAACAATAAACGGACGTTAAAGGCAACACGTTGACTATAAATCACAAACCTTTAACTAGACTGTTAATTTTCACTAGATCATGAAAAAATGTTATTGATCCGATACTTACTGAACGGTTCCTGCCTTTTGAATTGCTCAAATCTTGCGTATTATTATTTCTCTTTTTTTTTTTTGCGAGTGGGCCGTTTGATCAGAGCAGACTCTTTAAATCCTTACCAAACATGTAGGATGGAGTAAAAACACCACAGTGTGTGCGGTTAATGACACTGTGGTGTGATACCATGCGACACCGACGTGCCATATTTGCACATCCCCACACGTTTTATTCCTCTTACTCCACAGCAAGCTGACGAATTTATTAACGAACAATATTTCACACTTTATATCCGTTTACAGTTAATGTAAAGAACATGGGGCAAGACTGTAAACTCCTCTGTCCTAAAGAAGACTTTTTCCCCCAAATGATAAACGTGTCCTTAAAGAAATCTTCACCCTGTCGATGGTCATACGTTTCCCTTTCAGAAACATCACCGCACTGGGAATGTTACTGACGCTGGAGTCTCTTTCCCTAAATGATAAACGTCTTCTTAAAGAAATCTTCTTCCTGTCCGTGATTATACATTTCTCTGAAACGCCACCATGTTATTTTTGTCCATTTATTATTAGCTTAGATTACGTGGTGTGTCCTTGTGTCAGAGCACCTGTCAGAGCTACAATTAAAAAAAAAAACCCATAATCAACACCTTCTGAACAGCCAGCATGGAAAAAACAGAACTGCTTCTCTGTATAGATTAAAAAACCACGACACACGAATGCTTCTTCTTCAAATCACTAACATCACTCCTCTCCTTCCACTACCGGGCCTGGATGCTCGGGGCCATCGGATGTTACGCATTTCTCCGCCTCCAGCTGCAGCTCCTCGAAGGATGAAGCGCTGGAGCTCCGTCTACTCCTCCGGCTGCCTGAGTCCGAGTCTGAGAGCGAGTCCCTGTGCTGGTGGTACAGGACGGACGGAGAGAGAGACAGAGATGGAGATGTGTCTCTGCTGTGTGACTGGAGCGGGCCGCTGACCGAACTGCAATCGCTGTGAGAGTCTGCACCTACACACACACACACACACACACACACACACATACACACAGGTAAACAAAAGCACGAATGAGAACTGAGAGCCTGAAATACTTTCTCTTGGGTTCCAGCTATTTAATTAGGAGCATGGATGTGATGTGTGGTTAGTTTCGTGGATAAACTGTCTAGAATTGAAGCCCATGCCTGCGCTGCGCTATGTATATGCACCGCGACTGTGTGTGAGGCGATAGTGCCTCAAAGTAAGCAGAACTGTCACAACTGCACTGTTTTAACAAGAGAAAAGTGTCGCCGAATCCGACACAGAACCAGTGACGCGGTGAGTCTGAGAGCAGGATGCTAATGAGAGACCAAGCTTCAAACCTGTCCGTCTTCACCAAACAGTCACAGAGGTGTTTCAGATCCTAATCCTCTTTGGCCTTCTCTCTCTGAAGGGTTTAGAAAAGTTTATAATCGTAATCTTCTTTCGCTTTTCTCCATTCAGTGATTTTTTATCGGGGACTAAGTAGCAAACTTAATACAAATAACAAGATCCAAGAGTTTTTTAAGCTAGAACAAATCCAGACCCTCTGATCTCTCCAACACACCTTCCATAAGATTGCTGTCACTCAACAGCTTGGTTCGTTTATCTAAGTAGAAATAACAAGTGTGATGTACAGTGAGGGAAAAAATTATTTGATCCCCTGCTGATTTTGTACGTTTGCCCACTGACAAAGAAATGATCAGTCTGTAATTTTAGTGGTAGGTTTATCTGAACAGTGAGAGACAGAATAACAACAAAAAAATCCAGAAAAACACATTTCAGAAAAGTTATACATTGATTTGCATTTTATTGAGTGAAATAAGTATTTGACCCCTTTGCAAAACATGTACCTGGTGGCAAACCCTTGTTGGTAATCACAGACGTCAGACATTTCTTGTAGTTGGCCACCAGGTTTGCACACATCTCACATCTCAAGGAATTTGGGCCCACTCCTCTTTGCAGATCCTCTCCAAGACATTAAGGTTTTGTGGCTGACCCTTCAGCTCCCTCCACAGATTTTCTATGGGATTAAGGTCTGGAGACTGGCTAGGCCACTACAGGACCTTAATGTGCTTCTTTTTGAACCACTCCTTTGTTGCCTTGGCCGTGTGTTTTGGGTCATTGTCAGGCTGGAATATCCATCCACGACCCATTTTCAATGCCCTGGCTGAAGGAAGGAGGTTCTCATCCAAGATTTAACGGTACATGGGCCCGTCCATCGTCCCTTTGATGCGGTGCAGTTGTCCTGTCACCTGGGTATGGTGTACTTGGGGTCATAGGCAGCATTCCTCCTCCTCCAAACACGGCGAGTTGAGTTGATGCCAAAGAGCTGGATTTTGGTCTCATCTGAGCACAACACTTTCACCCAGTTCTCCTCTGAATCATTCAGATGTTCACTGGCAAACTTCAGACGGTCCTGTACATGTGCTTTCTTTAGCAGGGGGACCTTGCAGGCGCTACTGGATTTCAGTCTTTCATAGCGTAGTGTGTTACCAATTATTTTCTTGGTGACTGTGGTCCCAGCTGCCTTGAGATCATTGACAAAATCCTCCAGTGTAATTCTGGACTGATTCCTCGCCGTTCTCATGATCATTGAAACTCCATGAGGTGAGATCTTGCATGGAGCCCCAGACCGAGGAAGACTGACATTCCTTTTGTGTTTCTTCCATTTGGGAATAATCGCACCAACTGTTGTCACCTTCTCACCAAGCTGCTTGGCGATGGTGTTGTAGCTCATTCCAGCCTTGTGTAGGTCTACAATCTTGTCCCTGACATCCATGGACAGCTCTTTGGTCTTGGCCATGATGGAGAGTTTGGAATCTGATTGATTGCTTCCTTCTGTGGACAGGTGTCTTTTATACAGGTAACGAGCTGAGATTAAGAGCACTCCCCGAGAGTGCTCCTACTGTAATCTCAGCTCCTTACCTGTATAAAAGACACCTGGGAGCCAGAAATCTTTCTGATTGATAGGGGATCAAATACTTATTTCACTCATTAAAATGCAAATCAATGTAGAACTCTTTGAAATGCGTTTTTCTGGATTTTTTTGTTGTTATTCTGCCTCTCACTGTTCAAATACACCTACCATTAAAATTACATACTGATCATTTCTTTGTCAGTGGGCAAACGTACAAAATCAGCAGGGGATCAAATAATTTTTTCCCTCACGGTACATTATACTGGCAAAAGTTTTGGGACACCCCTCAAGATCAGTGAATTCAGGTGTTGTTTTTCAGGGGTTGGGCTCGGCCCCTTAGTTCCAGTGAAATAAACTCTTAATGCTTCAGCTTTATACCAAAACATTTTGGACAATTTCATGCTTTGTGGGAACAGTTTGGGGATGACCCCTTCCTGTTCCAACATGACTGCACACCAGTGAACAAAGCAAGGTCCATAAAGACATGGATGAGTGAGTTTGGTGTGGAGGAACTTGACTGTCCTGCACAGAGTCCTGACCTCAACCCCATAGAACACCTTTGGGATGAATTAGAGCTGGTCATCCCCAAACTGTTCCCACAAAGTTGGAAGCATGAAATTGTCCAAAATGTCTTGGTATGAAGCTGAAGCATTAAAAGTTCCTTTCACTGGAACTAAGGGGCCGAGCCCAACCCCTGAATTAAATTATTTGGAGGGGTGTCCCAAAACTTTTGGCAATATAGTGTATTTCAGTCTGATGACGCATAGCATTGTGCTACAGAATCAGCTCTGGTGGAAGTGGTCTGTAATCTACTACATGCTTTGGACTGTGTATATTTGACGAGGTCTTGCTGTCTTACAAGATATTCACTTGACACACCAGATAACGGCGAGGTGTTCCTCAAGGTTCGGTTTAAAGGTCCCTGTTAAAAATGTTCCCTCCATCCAACCATTTGCACAAATATAACATAATTCAGGAACATAATGGCTGCGTTGACGTCTGTGTTGATCGTATAGAATTACATATTAACGTGCATCAGTTCACACAGTGTGAGATTGTAAAAGACGTCGGATCTTGGATGAAGAGAAAGTTCTTTCTAAACACTGATAAAACAGAAATACAGATGTTGGACACTGTTCAGCTGACGAGCGATTAGCAAGGCTTGTTCTGGCATTGTGTGGATTTTAACATTACTCAGGATTCATTTATTATCTCACAGCTCTGGCTGAGTGTTACAGTGATGGGTTTGAAGTGATCATCATTTCAGACCCGCCAGGCTCCCACTAATGCCACTGAAAGTCCCATTTGACTGCTGGTGATAAGCAGAAAGCCGTCTGCACGTCTGTCTCGGGCCGGCCGTGCGCTGAAACATATAAATCTGTCTGACTGATTCATTCAAAAGCGCAGGTGTCTGCACTTGTGTGATGAGGAGACATGTTAATGCAATCATGCCTGCTGAAAACATCCTGTGTCTGCGAGCTTGCATTAAACTGCTGATTCAATGAGATACCTACATAAAAAAACCCGAGGGGATGCGGGACTAGCACTTTTACGTCCCGCTTTTCGAGCCATCAGAGAATCGCCTTTTCTCCAGCACCCTATTTTAACCCTTGTGTCACTGTCAAAGGTGAGCTGGAAATGTGTTCACGTCTTGCGGTGATGAAACGTACAGCAACATGGGTGGGGGAAAAAAGGTCAGAAAGTCGCGTGTGTACTCTCAGGTTCTCGGGATCACATCTTCAATAGAATATTTGTGAAACCTTAGCATCTGGATGGATGAGTGAGTTTATCACCCGTGGTTATATAATTACATTGACTTTGATTAAATTTATAGCAATTAACTAATTAATTTACATGATAATGTGGTGTATCTGAATTTAAAATGAGGCTCGATTTCCATATCTGTTATTTAAAATAGGAAATTTAATTAACTGGGATACTCATGCCAACTCGTTCCCTCTCTTCACACTCTGTGAAGTTGCTAGACCTCGTAGTCTGCAGGCTGACTGAAAAGGACCTAATGGACCTCTGTGATATATGCTGTAATCTCTAATTTCAGGCCATCTGCTAGGAAACAGGAAGCCATTGATATATAGGATTTATGGTTATCTAGATAGGACCGGCAAACACTAGATAGAACAATTCGATTATTCTGTATCTGTAACTGAATCAAGACAGGGTGAACTTTGGAAAAGCATTTAAATCATTAACTCCTGATGTTAAAACACTTAATTGAAATAAAAAGGACAAGTTTCGATTTTTTTTCCTTTTCAGCAGGACTGTTTGTAAAATCAAAAACAGACACAAGTGAAATAATCAGTATGCTGAAAAAAAAAACCCGCATGAAAAAGTTTTTTTTAACCAAAATAGATCTGGAGTGTTGACCTCAGCTGAAGGTGTAAAGTTAATGGCCACATTCATGTGGGCTGTTTGCTTTATTTCGTACAAAATTAAGTCAGATAAAAACAGCTTCAGCAGCAACAGAACGATGGTTTGACCTGCACTGCATTATCACGTTGGCAGATTTGACTCCTAAGGGTTCTCATAATAGTCTCATGCTGTCTTGATGACCGGCAAGGGGTGACATGAGGGTAAACAAATCGCACAAACAACGTTCACAAGCTGGACCGCGCTACAAAAGTAATTACAACACCTCTGTGATCCCTAATGTTCAGTTATATTAGTTAATATCAGAACCTGCCACAGATTTCACAGAGTGACAGACTGACAGGTGTGGGTAGTGTACCTGGTGTGGGTAGTGCGCACACACACACACACACACACACACAGGTATACACACACGTATACACACATGTATACACACAGTGGGCCAGCTGGTGTGTACAACACGTCCTTTAGCTCATGCTGGGTGGATCCATCAAACCTCTCACTCTCCATGCCACAAACTGAGCAGCCATCTTTTATCCCAGCACTCCTGAATTTCTCTCTCTCTCTCTCTCTCTCACACACACACACACACTCTCTGACATGTTGTGCACATACACTTTCTCCTTCTCATATACACCTGTCTCATTATTCATAGCAGAGATAATGAAGTGTTACATTATTCACCTGAATACCATATGACCGGTTGTTAAGATTTAAACACAAAATATCAATTACTCTTTAAATATTAATATGGTGATTATATATAAAGAAAAATTAGGGCTATGATGTCATGCACCCATATACCAGTTTCAGTGTTTACATCATCTCTGTTGCTGAGCACAGATCAACTGTGCATCCTTTTGTAATTACGGGTGAAAACGTTAGCAGAGCTGTTTAACCTCAGTGTCAGAAGAATTTACATTACAACCCTATAAAGAGTTAATTTTATTATATGACCTCTCAGTACGAAGGGGCGGAGTCTACCTGTGATGTCAGTTCTCCTGTCCTCTTCAGATTCCTCGCCTTCCTGTTGTCTTTTAGGGGCTTTCTGGACCTCGGGCACATAGAAATCTCCCTGCCTGGCCAGAGGGCTGATGTAGTAGATTAACTGATTCCTGTAGATCTCAAGGAAGGGGTGAGCACACAGCTTCCTGTCCTGAGAGAGAGAGAGAGAGAGAGAGAGAGATTTAAATTCGTATTCTAATATTTCTCTCTATGCAGAACTCTTCTTTGACTACAAACTGGTATTACTGGAGCTGAGGTGATGGAAGGTACAAAGGTCTGTAAAGTTCAATGTGTCAAAACAGCATTATATCCAACTGCAGCACACAGCTTAAGCAAGCTCTGCCTGCTCTTCTGTTCCTTTGCTGAAATTGCTTTTTAGAGAAAAAATATTTAGATTTTCTAATCGACGTGATCAAACTGCAAAAGTAAACGACTGTCCAATGTGTGAAAAATCCTGAAAAGAGCATGAGAGAGAGAGAGGAGAGAGAGAGAGAGAGAGAGAGAGAGAGATGAAGTGGGAGATGAGGTGGGAGGCCCATCTCTAGCAGGGACTTGGGATGTGAGCACGTCTGCTTTTCCATGGCTGAATAATCTCTAATAGGCGTGAATAGTGAGCTGATTTATTTATTCGGTGCGAGGAGGCTTCACAGCAGCAGCAGGTGTCAGAGTGAGCTGCCAGGCTGGAATAACTCAATCTCCCATCAAATACATGCATATTCATATATACACTAATGATGAGTGTGGGCAGCCTACAGAGGAGTGTACTATAGAAAAGTGTAGTGTACCATAGAAAACTGAGGTGTAGTGTAGTGCAGTGTAGCGCAGTGTAATGTAGTGCAGTGTAATGTAGTGTAGTGCAGTGCAGTATAGTGCAGTGTAATGTAGTGTAGTGCAGTGCAGTGTAATGTAGTGTAGTGCAGTGCAGTGTAATGTAGTGCAGTGTAATGTAGTGCAGTGCAGTGTAGTGCAGTGTAATGTAGTGCAGTGTAGTGTAGTGTAGTGCAGTGTAGTGTAGTGCAGTGTAATGTAGTGCAGTGTAATGTAGTGCAGTGCAGTGTAGTGCAGTGCAGTGTAGTGCAGTGTAATGTAGTGCAGTGCAGTGTAGTGCAGTGTAATGTAGTGCAGTGTAGTGTAGTGTAGTGCAGTGTAGTGCAGTGTAATGTAGTGCAGTGTAATGTAGTGCAGTGCAGTGTAGTGCAGTGTAATGTAGTGCAGTGTAGTGTAGTGTAGTGCAGTGTAGTGTAGTGCAGTGTAGTGCAGTGTAATGTAGTGCAGTGTAGTGTAGTGTAGTGTAATGTAGTGCAGTGTAGTGTAGTGTAGTGTAGTGTAATGTAGTGCAGTGTAGTGTAGTGTAGTGTAGTGCAGTGTAGTGCAGTGTAATGTAGTGCAGTGTAGTGTAGTGTAGTGTAGTGCAGTGTAATGTAGTGCAGTGCAGTGTAGTGCAGTGTAATGTAGTGCAGTGCAGTGTAGTGTAGTGTAGTGCAGTGTAGTGTAGTGCAGTGTAGTGCAGTGTAATGTAGTGCAGTGTAGTGTAGTGCAGTGTAATGTAGTGCAGTGTAGTGTAGTGCAGTGTAGTGTAGTGCAGTGTAATGTAGTGCAGTGTAGTGTAGTGTAGTGCAGTGTAGTGCAGTGTAATGTAGTGCAGTGTAGTGTAGTGCAGTGCAGTGCAGTGTAGTGCAGTGTAATGTAGTGCAGTGTAGTGTAGTGCAGTGCAGTGTAGTGCAGTGTAATGTAGTGCAGTGTAGTGTAGTGCAGTGTAGTGCAGTGTAATGTAGTGCAGTGTAGTGCAGTGCAATGTAGTGTAGTGCAGTGTAGTGCAGTGTAATGTAGTGCAGTGTAGTGCAGTGTAATGTAGTGCAGTGTAGTGTAGTGCAGTGTAATGTAGTGCAGTGTAATGTAGTGCAGTGTAGTGTAGTGCAGTGTAGTGCAGTGTAGTGCAGTGTAATGTAGTGCAGTGTAGTGTAGTGCAGTGTAATGTAGTGCAGTGCAGTGTAGTGCAGTGTAATGTAGTGCAGTGTAGTGTAGTGTAGTGCAGTGTAGTGTAGTGCAGTGTAGTGCAGTGTAATGTAGTGCAGTGTAGTGTAGTGCAGTGTAATGTAGTGCAGTGTAGTGTAGTGTAGTGCAGTGTAGTGTAGTGCAGTGTAATGTAGTGCAGTGTAGTGTAGTGCAGTGTAGTGCAGTGTAATGTAGTGCAGTGTAGTGTAGTGCAGTGCAGTGTAGTGCAGTGTAATGTAGTGCAGTGTAGTGTAGTGCAGTGCAGTGTAGTGCAGTGTAATGTAGTGCAGTGTAGTGCAGTGTAATGTAGTGCAGTGTAGTGTAGTGCAGTGCAGTGTAGTGCAGTGTAATGTAGTGCAGTGTAGTGTAGTGCAGTGCAGTGTAGTGCAGTGTAATGTAGTGCAGTGTAGTGTAGTGTAGTGCAGTGTAGTGCAGTGTAATGTAGTGCAGTGTAGTGCAGTGCAATGTAGTGTAGTGCAGTGTAGTGCAGTGTAATGTAGTGCAGTGTAATGTAGTGCAGTGCAGTGTAGTGCAGTGTAATGTAGTGCAGTGTAGTGTAGTGTAGTGCAGTGTAGTGTAGTGCAGTGTAGTGCAGTGTAATGTAGTGCAGTGTAGTGTAGTGCAGTGTAATGTAGTGCAGTGCAGTGTAGTGCAGTGTAATGTAGTGCAGTGTAGTGTAGTGTAGTGCAGTGTAGTGTAGTGCAGTGTAGTGCAGTGTAATGTAGTGCAGTGTAGTGTAGTGCAGTGTAATGTAGTGCAGTGCAGTGTAGTGTAGTGCAGTGTAGTGTAGTGCAGTGTAATGTAGTGCAGTGTAGTGTAGTGCAGTGTAGTGCAGTGTAATGTAGTGCAGTGTAGTGTAGTGCAGTGTAGTGCAGTGTAATGTAGTGCAGTGTAGTGTAGTGCAGTGCAGTGTAGTGCAGTGTAATGTAGTGCAGTGTAGTGCAGTGTAATGTAGTGCAGTGTAGTGTAGTGCAGTGCAGTGTAGTGCAGTGTAATGTAGTGCAGTGTAGTGTAGTGCAGTGCAGTGTAGTGCAGTGTAATGTAGTGCAGTGTAGTGTAGTGTAGTGCAGTGTAGTGCAGTGTAATGTAGTGCAGTGTAGTGCAGTGCAATGTAGTGCAGTGCAGTGTAGGTTGGTGTAGTGCAGTGCAGTGTAGTGTAGGGTGGTGTAGTGTAGTGCAGTGTAGTGCAATGTAATGTAGTGCAGTGTAGTGTAGTGCAGTGTAGTGCAGTGCAGTGTAATGTAGTGCAGTGCAGTGTAGGTTGGTGTAGTGCAGTGCAGTGTAGTGTAGGGTGGTGTAATGTAGTGCAGTGTAGTGCAATGTAATGTAGTGCAGTGTAGTGCAGTGCAATGTAGTGCAGTGCAGTGTAGGGTGGTGTAGTGCAGTGTAGTGCAGTGTAGTGCAGTGTAGTGTAGTGCAGTGTAGTGTAGTGCAGTATAGTGCAGTGTAGTGTAGTGCAGTGTAGTGCAGTGTAATGTAGTGCAGTGTAGTGCAGTGTAGTGCAGTGTAATGTAGTGCAGTGTAGTGTAGTGTAGTGCAGTGTAATGTAGTGCAGTGTAGTGCAGTGTAATGTAGTGCAGTGTAGTGCAGTGTAATGTAGTGCAGTGTTGTGTAATATAGTAGAGTGTGGTGCTGTGTACTGTAATATTGTGTTGTGGCCTGTACACTGTAGGGTGGTGTATAGTGTGGTGTAGTACAATATGATGTAGAGTGCTGTTGTGTAATCTACGTGTTTATTAAAGTAGTGTTGTTTGTGGTGTAATCAAACTTAGTGTAATGTTATGTAGTAACAAACAAACACTACACTGTCATATGTAGTATTTGTATACAGTATAATTGTATGCTAGTGTAGCTTTGTGCAGTGTAATATGGCATAGTGTAGTGCTGTGTAGTACAAGTGTGTTTTAGTGTAGTGTAGTACATTATGTAGTGTAGTACATTGTGTAATGTTAAGTAGAGCAATATATTGTGCACTGTAGTATATTGTGTAGTGCTGTGTAGTGTAATATATTGTGTAGTGTGGTATATTGTGTATAATTGTGTAGTCTAATATATTGTATAGTGTTGTGTAGTCTAATATATTGTATAGTGTTGTGTAGTGTTGTGTAGTGTTGTGTAGTGCAGTATGCTGGCAGATGAGCAGCTTGTTGAGATCTTTCAGAAAAGGAACTACTCACAGATAAAAGTGTTAACAGCAGTGCCTCCTCCATATCTCAATACCATTCTCTCTCTCTCTCTCTCTCTCTCTCTCTCATACTTTTTCTCCTTTGAGCTTTTTTGCTCTTCTCCACTTCTCCCTTATTTCCTGCGCTCTGTGACTCTGATCTCTAGTGGGTAATCATCTCCCTTGGCCGCCTCTCCAGGCTCCCTCTCTTACACACACACACACACACACACACACATACAGACTGTCTGGCCCTGAGGAGACCATTATGCTGCTCTTTACATGCCCATTTTACCACTTTTGCTTCTGCCTGCTTTCACACACACACACACACACACACACACCGAGACGCAAAGGTCAATCCTCTTTTCCTCTCCTTTACAAAAATCTTCTTCACTCTACCCCGAATCCATTGTTGGATCTTTAATGATCACCGTCCTTCCTGAGGCTTCCTCACATCTCACACCTCGGCTTTTCTGCAATAACGCTCCGGTAATTCCTGGATTTCCACGCCTGTCTCTGGCCTGACAACAGAGTCGGCACTGTGTGAGGATTTCCATACAGGATGTGTCTGCTTCAAGAGGACTGGCACATAGATTACATTCACTGAAAACAATAAGTACCATATCACTGATCTGAGAACAGAGTCATGATGTGTATCACTGATCTGAGAACAGAGTCATGATGTGTATCACTGATCTGAGAACAGAGTCATGATGTGTATCACTGATCTGAGAACAGAGTCATGATGTGTATCACTGATCTGAGAACAGAGTCATGATGTGTATCACTGATCTGAGAACAGAGTCATGATGTGTATCACTGATCTGAGAACAGAGTCATGATGTGTATCACTGATCTGAGAACAGAGTCATGATGTGTATCACTGATCTGAGAACAGAGTCATGATGTGTATCACTGATCTGAGAACAGAGTCATGATGTGTATCACTGATCTGAGAACAGAGTCATGATGTGTATCACTGATCTGAGAACAGAGTCATGATGTGTATCACTGATCTGAGAACAGAGTCATGATGTGTATCACTGATCTGAGAACAGAGTCATGATGTGTATCACTAATCTGAGAACAGAGTCATGATGTGTATCACTGATCTGAGAACAGAGATATGATGTGTATCACTGATCTGAGAACAGAGTTATCTATTGGCTTTGAACATCTGGATTATGATGTTTGATATTACTTGCGCATTCCTCTTTGTTTTGATTGTGGGATATTAGGTGTCAAATATTGCGAGTGCTAATGTTTGCAAACCCTGGGGATTTTGCTTCCTTAGATTTGATCTTCTGTGCTACTGTAACATAATAGGATAATTAATATTCAATGTAATTGCACTCGTACTTAACATTCAAATTAAGTACAGACCAAATTAATTTGAAAGGATCTTAAATAGCAAGGACGACCACTATACGTGTCCACCCGTACGGCCATGCTAGTACGCTAGTAGGTTGGTATGTTGTTAGCCGTGTACGCAAGCAGAAAACATATTGCGACATGCTGCTATGTTTAAAAATATAAACAGAAAACATTGCAATATATTCTCATTGTGTTGCAGTTTCCATGGGGAAACTTGTGCAATATGAGCAGCCATAAACACGCACACGCACACACACACACACACACTCTACAACAATACATGAACATCTGATTCATAAATATTCATAACGTCTAAAGTATTCAGAGATTCAAGCAGGCTGGAGGAGAGCCACCATGTCCTCAGGACTAAACTCTGAGTTTATTAACACACAGCAGGAAAACACACACACCACACACACCACACACACGTGACTGGATCGTAGCCTGAAAGTGGACAGCAGCAGCCCTTCACTGCAGCAGCAGCTTCAGTTTTAATTGAGTCTCTGGAGGACGGACATATCGAACAGGGCACTTTTAGTTGCTTGTCTGAAATACGGAGTAATCCGTTCGTCTATAAACACTCAGAGCAGAAAACACCGAGCGGCGATGTGAAGACGTGAGATATTCTTCCGTCTCCGTGACTTCAGATAGCGATCGATTGAGCTTTTAGGCGCACGATCATGCGATACGCTTTATTTAACAACGTTTAAAAAATTCTCAGAGATACACTTCGGTCACTGGTACACAGTAAACCGTGTCCAGACCAGGGAGGACCTCCTGTTACCTTCTTTGTATCACTTGTTGTTGATGACGTCCCCAAAGGACATCCAAGAGACGATGAGCAGAAGAGCACAGCCTACTGATTTACTGACTTATTGATTGTTGTGTTAACAAAAAAACTATTTATCATTATTAGTAAAAACAGACATTTGGAGGGTTTTTTTCCAAGTGCACAAAATACGGAAAATCCACACAGTGCCTTGAAAATGCTGTAAATGTGTCTTGCAAAACAAAACACGAAGAAAACACAAGTTTTGATTAGTAATATTTACAGACAGATACAACTTTATTGTCATTGCAAAGTACAGGTCCATAGCAACGAAATGCAAATAGTGGAAACTGTGCAAATGAACAAGTGCAGATAAATATGTACATCAATAAATAAGGCTGTCTGTCAGTATGTGCATAGAGAAGTATGTGCAAGTTTTATTTACAGCAGATATGTAGAGCAGAGGTCAGAAGATTTATGGTTGTGGGCACTTAACCTGCTGGTTCTGGTGTGAATGGACCTGTATCTCCTCCTGGACGGAAGGAGGTTGTACAGTTTGTGACTCGGGTGGGAGGAGTCCATGATGATTTTGTGAGCTCTGCGCAGACATCTATGGACTCGATGGACTCAATTATATTATTCTACCAATTATATTTTCTAAGCTTAGTTTGGGGCTACGAACGTTTAACCGAGGCAGCAGGACATGCAGTCAGTCTCACTGTTTAAACGACTGAATCCTCTCTTTTTTTTTTTACTTCCTGTTTTTGCACTGCCTTGTCTTTGCACTGCTTGCACACGTTTATTGTAGCTAGGACAAACTCCTGTCCCTAGCTCTGTGTTGTTGTTGTTTCTGTTTGTAAGTATATGTTGTATCTATGCAGCACCAGGGTCCTGGAGAAACGTCATTTCGTTTCACTGTGTACTGCGTCAGCTATATGCAATAGAAATGACAATAAAAGCTTCATGACTTGACTTGAGTAAGAAAGACTAGAACCTGAGTGGTTGGTGTGAACAGAGATCAGTGAAGTGAAGAGACGGCAACGAGGCTCGTATTTATACGCTACAAACACGAGACATTTAACTGAGAGGTGCCGAGTCGGAGCCTGATGTGGATGATGCTGACGATCAGAATGAGAACTCTCTTCGTGTTGTAAAGACAGATGTAGAGAGGAAGGAGGCTTGACTTGATAAAAATGACGTGAAGTTTCTCTCATTACTGACGCATGGCACTGTTTGCACTAGAGGACGTGTTTCATAGACAAATTCATGAAGCCGTGACGAGCGAAAGGGAACAAAAAGGGGAAAAGTGGGATGTTTGAACTTAACAGTAAGACAGCTGAGCTTATTTTGTTACTAACTGCTGTGAAAACATGTAAAAACGTGTTACTAAAATTGTGTTCTGCTCTCATCACTGTCTGAAGTCACGTTTATTTAACTCGCCAGATTTTTTCCAAGGAGATGAGATTGTCTGAGGGATTTCTTAATGCTGCTTACAGCATGAGTATTGTTATTATTATTATTATTATTATTATTATTATTGTTATTATTATTTGGATGTTTACATTCTCTCAACCTCCAGAAAAGTCCTCTGGCATTCAGAGCTGCTTTTCTTCCTCCACATCTTCCCACCCCTCATCAGCACCATCATTATTTTGTTCCTCTTTTTCCTCATTCACACAGCACTGTACGGTTTGTCTCAGGGCTACAATGGAACCTTTTTCGCCTGGAAATGGTTGTGTGGCTGACAAACCGGCAATTTTTCGAAAATAAATATGACAAAGTATGAAAATAGGACTGCTTCACTAATCAGTTCGGCTATAACGAGGACAGAAATAGAGACTGGAGCCAGGACTCTTATCCAAAATCTAAGGAGGAAAGACACGTTAGCTCTTCTCCACCGCACGTCCCTTTAATTACTACCTGCTGACACAAATACAGCTCCTTCTCCTGCTGCTCAGCTCGGAGAGAAACGGGTGGAGATGATTGGAGAGAGAGAGAGAGAGAGAGAGAAACTAATTTTTGTCCTACATTTCGGAATAAAACACTAAATAATACAAAAGCAGGAGAAATAGCGCAGATCAATCGTATAAAAACAGAGCGCAGTGTCCTGGAACTCGGGTCACACACACGTCATCTTCAGCAATCCTCATGAGCCTTCTCTGACTCAGGGGGTCATGGGAAATCTAACAAACACACCCCCACAAAATGAAGCGAATGGGCAAGCCGTGCCATGTGAAGTGACTACGCAAGGGCGTGGAGAGCGAGCGTCCTTAAAAAGGTTAGGGGAAAATGATCGCAAACTAAAAGTGAGAGGTTTGTTAAAGCAATTACGGAGATCTCCAAGAGACTTTCTGCTGAATGAAGACATCAGCTTTACTCTGTTATGAAACACATTAGTGGAGTGCTGAAGCAGTTTGGGTACAGAGCTGTGACTGTGTGTGTGTGTGTGTGTGTGTGTGTGTGTGTGTGCTCAATGAGGTGTAAATGAAACAGCACCACTGACCAGTTGAGGTAAAAATGAAGTGTAAAAACTCATCAGCGGATATTTGCTAGTAATTTCCATTCATTCTCTCTCTCTCTCTCTCTCTCTCGCTCTCTCCCCCCTCCCTCTTTCCCTCCCCCCTTTCTATTCCTTTCTCTCTCTTTCTTTCTCTCTCTTTCTCTCTCTCTCTCTTTCCCTCCCCCCTTTCTATTCCTTTCTCTCTCTCTCTCTCTCTTTCTCTCTCACACACACATAATTCTCATGAATAAAAAAAGGAAATCTCTGTTTGCGAATCAAACAGATGCTTCAGCTGTAATGTACAAAGGAGAAATATAAATATCCTGCTTCTCTTCCTGATGTTCTCTTTTACACACACACACACACACACACACTTTAAAGCCGTATAGATCGGCATAGATCCCGAGACACTGTTTTTTTTTTTTTTCTTACACGGGGATTATAATGAAAATAATCCGCACGGCTGAAAAGTTTCTCATTCTCAGGTTTTTATTATTTGCCAGTTGAGTCACGAACAAATACAGAATTATAAAATTATTTTTTTAACGACAGCGTAGGACTGTTTTCCTTCGAATTCTTTGCTTTCTTTGTCTTACACCCCGATATCACACTCGAACACGACTGTTAACAACACCACGTCCTTTTGTTCCAGCGTATGCCAGACCAGAAATCTTCTGTTACTCCAGTCTTCGTTTCTTCTCCTTTATTATTCCTGTTCTTTTAATTCTTCTCGTTCCCCGGAGTGAATTGAGCTCAGAGTCGTGTTCAGCATAAAGACTCAAACTAATAGTCTAGTTTTGGTTTTGATAAAAAAAAATTGTATGACTTACTTTTATATGTATTTAATCTTTTTAGTTAAAACTTAAAATACACTATGTGGCCAAAAGTTTTGGGACATCTGTCTTTACATGCACATGAATATAATATGGAATTGTCCCGCCCTTAGCAGCTAGAACAGCTTCAACTCTTCTGGGAAGGCTTTCCACAAGGTTTAGGGGTGTGTTTATGGGAATTTTTGACCATTCCTCTAGAAGCGCATTTGTGAGGTCAGGCACTGATGTTGGACGAGAAGGTCTGGCTCTCAGTCTCCTCTCTAATTCATCACAAAGGTGTTCTATGGGGTTGTGGTCAGGACTCTGTGCAGGACAGTCAAGTTCCTCCACACCAAACTCACTCATCCATGTCTTTATGGACCTTGCTTTGTGCACTGGTGTGCAGTCATGTTGGAACAGGAAGTGGTCATCCCCAAACTGTTCACACAAAGCATGAAATTGTCCAAAATGTTTTGGTATGAAGCTGAAGCATTAAGAGTTCCTTTCACTGGAACTAAGGGGCCGAGCCCAACCCCTGAATTCAATGATTTGGAGAGGTGTCCCAATACTTTTGGCAATATAAGTGTACATTCCGACTCTCAACTCCTCTCTCTATCTGTCTATTCATCTATATGGAGAGAGAGAGAGAGAACACAACGTATATACACAATATATCTTGTTCTTCCATTTCATCTGTTCTTATTCCTCTCTCAGCTTTTGTCACATGATTTCTCTTTCTCTAATTCTCTTCTTCTGTTTTATCTGGAACAGTGAAGCGAGGAAAAAAAAAAGAAAAGAAAGAACAAAATGTCAGGACAGTCAGCAGCGGATGAGTAGAGCAGTGTTTAAGGGCCCAGTGCCTGCGAGGCTGAGAGCTGATCATGAACACTGTGCTTTAATGGGAAAGATGCTGTTTATTTGTTTGTTTGTTTTTCTTTGCCTCGTTGTTTGTATCTTCCTTCCTTTTTCTCTCTTTTATCTTTTTCATTTCTCAGTCATCTTTATCTCCCTGAATCCCTTTCTTTATTTTGTTTGATCTTTCTTATGATTTCTTTCCTCCTTCTCTCTCTCTCTCTCTCTCTCCCTCTCTCTCAGATGAAATATGAAAAATGCACTAGTATAAGTATGCGTGTTAATTCCCATTAGGATGCACAGTATCCAGGAAGTGCATGTGAAACAGCAGAGGATGATGGGTTTGGGGATTGTGGTTCTAGCGGTTTTCAGAAAAGATATAATATAATAATAATATATTTCCTGTAACATTGTGCACCAGAACACACACACACACAAACCTGCCCCAATAAATGGCAGTGCATCTTCCCTAACAGGGTGTGAAACAAGAGGACAAATCAGTCCTGAAAGCCAACATTAGCCTCTCCATCGTGATTGCCTGCTCTCTAATTCCCACTTGCCGAAGCCTTTCTCACTTCCTCTCTTGTTTAAAAGACTGTAATCCACGGGACTGCGGGGTTGATGACTGTCAAACGTCCGCGAAAAACACAGGGGACGAGCGTGCACTCAGCTGCGCCTGACAGTCCTCTCCATTAACGGCCACAAAACTCCAAAAATACACAGGACCGGAGTGAGCCGGAGTTTAGCTGGTGTCTGTCTCGGCTCCTGTAGGATTCATCAGTGTGAAGACTCTGGTCACTTTATAGTGTCCTTCTACAGCACTTTTAGCTGACGCTCACTGGTGTGTGGGAAAAGCACAGATTTTTTTAGTTTGGTCTTAACGAACACCTTAAAGAACACTAACCCCGCTCAGACTCCTGCTGCACCGAGCACGAGACCGTGTGTGTGTGTGTGTGTGTGTGTTTGTGAGAGACACCTTTCACACGTTTCTCATTTCTGCAGATATCTGTAGGTTTTTTCCCCTGTTGTAAACAGTTTCAGATCCAAACACACTCTTTTAAATAGATTCAGAATGGAGTCAAAATTTAGGTTAGATTATTCGGCTGTGTCCCAATTCACAGTCAGAATTTAGGTTAGATTATTCGGCTGTGTCCCAATTCACAGTCAGAATTTAGGTTAGATTATTCGGCTGTGTCCCAATTCACAGTCAGAATTTAGGTTAGATTATTCGGCTGTGTCCCAATTCACAGTCAGAACAGTGTACTGATCATACGCACTGTTGGGTTTTTAGAAACTGGGTATTTCTGGGTTAGAGTTAATCTTAAACACAGATTTAAACACAGAGTAATTTCTTGTTACACATTTGAGAGGTTTCCAGGTTGCCAGCTGTTGTCTTTATTGTCTGTTTATTACTTGAAGATACAGGACACTACATTGTCCATAGTGAAAACGTTTGACCTTAGATGCCGACCTGAATCGCTCTGGTAACTGATGCTCAGGCTACATGCCTCCCGTCTCCCTCATTTCCCTTCTGGTGCCTGCTTGTCCCAGATTTTCTATAAAACAAGGTGCGTTAGCGGTTTGTAGAGATTCATATTGAAGTCGCACAAAAGCCTGACTCTGACAGGTCTCGCATGAAACATCTCTGTCTCGCACTTGTTTACTTCTCTGGAAGTTTGTTCAGGTTTTCTCCGCCCCCTTCTGACCCTCACTAACTACTCTTTAGAGAAAAAAACACCCCACACAGTAGCGGTCTGTGGGCTTCTATTATCTGAGAGCTTTTTTTTTCTTTAAGCTAAATAGCCCTGGTGCTTCTCCAAGCCCCTGCTGCACTCCGGCCCCCATCCGGCTCTCATACTCCGCTGCCCACAAATTGCATTCTGAATTGCTTCGGTGTGAAAATCCCTCATCAGGAGAGAGGTGACGGGGAAAAGGGGCAGTGGAAATCCTGCTCATTTGCATGTATATCTCGGAGTGGAGGTCTTTCGGCTCTTTTTTCTTTTGGCAAAATAAGCCCTTCAGGAGCACATCTGCAAGAAATAATTGAATTGAATGTGTGTTGAGTCACGTGTCACTATCGGGATTTAACTGATCTGAGAGAAGGAAGAAATGATCAGTGAACGCTCATGAAGGTCACCTGAAACTAACGATAAGACCAGACTTCTCCAAAGAGCTTCCACTCGAGACGACGAGCTCTCCAACAGATCCTCACCATCTCTCTCTCGCTCAGATAGGGGACGAGAGTTTTAGTCATATCACTTTCAAAACCTTTCCCCACACACACACACACACACACAAAATGAAATTCTGAATAGGGAAAATTCAGAGAGAGAGACACTTGAAGCAAGGCCTGTTGCCAAGGTAACGGGCAGGAGGGATTTCCATGGAGATTAGATCCTCTGATATTCCAGAGACGGAAGAAGAGAGAGGGAGAGGAATTGAGAGAGGACGAGGAAGATAACAAGGAGTCCTTCATTATTAAAGTGGGGGAGTGTCGGGGCTTGAAGGGATTCCACACAAATGATCACACTCAGTGAGCCACAACCCATGAAACACCACACACACACACACACACACACACACACAGCACCAACTATTTTACACCTGTGGTGTCTTTTACTGTTTTCACTGCTCTCTTCCCTCAAGGTTAATCACAGATGCCATAAGTGATATATTTCTATGTTTGAAGAAATGTAGTGCCTGCAGTGTTCGATCCTGACCTGAGTTTTATATGCTTTCCCTGTGTCACTCTGGGTTTCCTCAGGGTTCTCCGGTTTCTTCAGAGAAACATAGATGCATAGATACACTACATTATCGCTAGTTGTGAATGATGTGTGTGTGTGTGTGTGTGTGTATTCCCTCTTCACGTCCAATGTTCCTTGAATAGGCTCTGGAATCACTGCAGCCCTGACCAGGATGAAGTTCTTAGTGAAGGTATTTGATCTAGATGCCCTTATGATCAAGAAAAACTCTGAGAGAAAAGCCTACACTGAAACATTCCTTGTCATTGGGCTGGTATCATCTAGCGCAGTCTACAAGTATTCATTCTAAAAGCTAAAGTGGTCCTTAAGATCCCAGTAAATCCTTTTAAAAGGTATTTCACTTCTACATTCAAAAGTTATAAATACACAAGTCGGGACTTTACCTGTGCCTTAAACATGAAGAAGCACTGACAGGAAGTGAGGCGCTCTCTCTGTACATACTGCAGTGTACACACACACACACACACACACACACACACACGCACACACACGTGTTCTAGATAAACCTTGGCAAGTGGAGTCATGTTGCAGTGGAATTGGAGCAAATTGAGCATGTAACAGTGTAATTAGGTGTGTAACAGCAGTGTTCAGAGTGTGGGGTCGCGACCTTATGGGGACGCCAGACTCCGCCTCATGAGTAGCGACAGATGGAGCTTTGGCATGCCTCGAGAGAGAGAGAGAGAGAGAGAGAGAGGGAGTATGATACGAAAATATGAATGCTTTCCTTTTTTTTTTTTTTAATTTGTTAAATATGCATCCTCTGAGGTCTTTTAAAAGCGTCAGCCATGTCACTCTGTCATGGAGGACATCACTGATTGTCCTGTTCTGTCCTGTTTACATGACCAAACACTTGTGACTACTGATACACTACAAAAAAAGCCTCACTTCAGACCCTTTCAGATGAACCAGCAGCAGGAGGAATGAACTGAACTGTATTTCTCTGAGACACACACACACTCACCTGTCATAAAAGTCCCAGTATACAGGAAAAGGCAGGGATACCGTGCGAATGGAATTCTTCCCTCTGACTGGACGAGACATCTGTCACTCAGGATCTACAGGAAGTCCAGCTGCAGCAGTAGACAGTGGATTGGTGTGTGTATGAACACAGCTCTGCTCTTATAGCGCTCCTTACATCCTTTAATCTGGAATAGTTCGGTCTTCCACACATACCTGGTGTGTTTTTAGAGATCGTAATCTAATCTTTACGCCATGATACGCTATCAGTATATCCATAATCACACTGACCATATGAACGTCCTTCCTCACAGTAGAGCTGAATGAACTCCAGTTTCTTATAAATATAAATATATATGTTTGTTATTCTCTTTATAAGATTTAAGGCTGCACTATCGAAAAAATGGTTTAAAGTGAAGGCAGAACTCCACACATGTACAAGAAATAAAGTTAGATACACAATTTACTAATTCCTGTATATCCTGAGTGACAGATGTCTCGTCCAATCAGAGGGAAGAATTCTGTTCACATTCTATACATAGCTTTTCCAGTTTGTCTGAATTCTGCTTGTGTTTTCTGATTTGTTATTTTATTTTGCACTTCTCGGCCACCGTAGTTTATAGATGCGTTTCAGTTTCACATGGCAGACACTTATGCTACGAGTAAGCTTGGGGTAATTTCCCAGTAATGTTGCTACGTCTCAAAAGGTTATAGCACTACTGTAATCTCCTCACAAATTACACCATTACATTTCAACGTACGTCCAAATGGGGCTCTGGACTACTGGATTTATACTGGATATATAAATCAAATTATCGGATTGCGTTGCATTTACTAGTAGGAATGAATTTGGAGGTGAACCGTGATGGATAAAAAAGAAAAAATCAATTAGAAGTGAAGGACGTCTTATAATGTGGAATGTTTTTAAGCGGGTTTTTCCCCACAGACAGAAACTAATAGATTAAGCCAAAGAGAATTAAAGCTGCAGTAAGTAAACCCTCAGTACAAATAGTTACGCTCCATGTAAAAAATTTAAAATAAGGATTTTACAAAGTAATGCTGGCACCTTCGACTTGTGTAAACAGTTTACAGCAGGGGAGAGTTTCCAGCTCGCCTCGCTTCGACTAAAACAGAAAGTTTGGGCTCTGATGCAGCAGGCGTGAGTGCCTCTAATGCGGGCACAGGAATTGCTTTCACAATTAACGCACAGCCGATTAGCTGCATTCACGGGCCAAAGTCACCGTAACGATTTATAATAGATTAATTATGCAGCCTTAACGAGCAGTGCTGTTGTTATGGAGATAGAGGCCGTATTAGGGAGCCGTTATTTTGGTGCTGAAGGTGCGCAGGGACCAGACTCTCATTTATAAGCGTGTCCTGAGAGGCAGGGATGAGATGACAGGAGCTGGTTGGAGTTAAGTGGCTCTGCTCCAGGGCACAACAGCAGAAGTGGTCCGTGGGCAGGGAGTTTAGGAGGCTTTTCCACTGGATGCTTCACTGTAGCACTGAAGTCTCAGCTCGGCACATCCCAAGGTGCATGTCCCAGATATGAGCTCCAACTTTTAGTGTAATGGTGCAGTACATCTGAATAAAAATCATAATCATAATAATAATAATACTAATAAAGATTTAGTCTAGACAGAAAGGTTTTTAAGGTAACAAGCACGAAAAAAGTGCTGTTGTCTGATTGGTCACTGTTGTCTCACTGGTGTCTCCACATATTTCAATCTCCTGGACGGTTCTAACTAGCACATTTGCTATTTAAGCCAGCCTTTATGGACATGTGTTTCTCTATTTTTGACAGCACATTTAGCTGCACTTTCATTTCTTCAGTTACACTGAAACACTACAGTTAGCTTTATAATCTAAAGATATTTAAATCCAGACATGAAACCACTGTGAGCTGCAGGACAGACACACTGAAATCCTGCAGAAACTGCATTAGGTTCAGGAAAGAACTTACTATGTGAAGATGGAAAACTCATTACCACTGTACAGACTCATCACTGTAGAGACTCATTAACATCACTGTACAGACTCATTACTTTACAGACTCATTACTGTACAGACTCATTAACATCACTGTACAGACTCATTACTTTACAGACTCATTACTGTACAGACTCATTAACATCACTGTACAGACTCATCACTGTAGAGACTCATTAACATCACTGTACAGACTCATTACTTTACAGACTCATTACTGTACAGACTCATTAACATCACTGTACAGACTCATTACTGTACAGACTCATTACTGTACAGACCCATTAACATTACTGTACAGACTCATTACTGTACAGACTCATTAACATTACCGTACAGACTCATTAAGATCACTGTACAGACTCCTTAATGTACAGACTCATTAACAGTACTTTACAGACTAATTACTGTACAGACTCATTAACATTACTGTACAGACTCATTACTGTACAGACTCATTAACATCACTGTACAGACTCATTACTGTACAGACTAATTAACATTACTGTAAAGACTCATTACTGTACAGACTCATTAACATTACTGTACAGACTCATTACTGTACAGATTCATTACTCTACAGACTCATTCACATCTCTGCACAGACTCATTACTGTACAGACTCATTAACATCACTGTACAGACTCATTACTGTACAGACTCATTAACATCACTGTACAGACTCATTACTGTACAGACTAATTAACATTACTGTAAAGACTCATTACTGTACAGACTCATTACTGTACAGATTCATTACTCTACAGACTCATTCACATCTCTGCACAGACTCATCACTGTACAGACTCATTAACATCACTGTATAGACACATCACTGTACAGACTCATCATTGTACAGACTCATTACCATCACTGTACACTCATTATTGTACAGTCTCATTAACATCACTGCACAGACTCATCACTGTACAGTCTCATTAACATCACTGCACAGACTCATCATTGTACAGACTCATCAGTGTACACTCATTAACATCACTGTACAGACTCATTAACATCACTGTACAGACTCATCACTGTACAAACTCATTAACATCACTGCACAGACTCATCACTGTACAGACTCATCACTGTACAGACTCATTATCACTTTACAGACACATTACTGTACAGACTCATTAACATCGCTGTACAAACTCATTAACATCACTGTACAGACTCATTACTGTACAGACTCATTAACATCGCTGTACAAACTCATTAATATCACTGTACAGACTCATTAATGTACAGACTCATTAACATCACTGTACAGACTCATTACTGTACAGACTCATTACTGTACAGACTCATTAACATCGCTGTACAAACTCATTAACATCACTGTACAGACTCATTAATGTACAGACTCATTAACATCACTGTACAGACTCATTACTGTACAGACTCATTACTGTACAGACTCATTAACATCGCTGTACAAACTCATTAACATCACTGTACAGACTCATTAATGTACAGACTCATTACTGTACAGACTCATTAACATCACTGTACAGACTCATTAATGTACAGACTCATTAACATTACTGTACAGACTCATCACTGTACAGACTCATTACTGTACAGACTCATCACTGTACAGACTCATCACTGTACAGACTCATTAATGTACAGACTCATTAACATTACTGTACAGACTCATCACTGTACAGACTCATCACTGTACAGACTCATTAATGTACAGACTCATTAACATTACTGTACAGACTCATTAATGTACAGACTCATTAACATTACTGTACAGACTCATCACTGTACAGACTCATTACTGTACAGACTTATTACTGTACAGACTCATCACTGTACAGACTTATTACTGTACAGACTCAATGTACAGACTCATCACTGTACAGACTCATTACTGTACAGACTCATTAACATCACTGTACAGACTCATTAATGTACAGACTCATTAACATTACTGTACAGACTCATCACTGTACAGACTCATTACTGTACAGACTCATTACTGTACAGACTCATTAACATCACTGCACAGACTCAATGTACAGACTCATCACTGTACAGACTCATTACTGTACAGACTCATTAACATCACTGTACAGACTCATTAATGTACAGACTCATTACTGTACAGACTCATTAACATCACTGTACAGACTCATTAATGTACAGACTCATTAACATTACTGTACAGACTCATCACTGTACAGACTCATTACTGTACAGACTCATTAACATCACTGTACAGACTCACTGTACAGACTCATCACTGTACAGACTCATTACTGTACAGACTCATTAACATCACTGTACAGACTCATTAATATACAGACTCATTAACATTACTGTACAGACTCATCACTGTACAGACTCATTACTGTACAGACTTATTACTGTACAGACTCATTAACATCACTGTACAGACTCAATGTACAGACTCATCACTGTACAGACTCATTACTGTACAGACTCATTAACATCACTGTACAGACTCATTAATGTACAGACTCATTAACATTACTGTACAGACTCATCACTGTACAGACTCATTACTGTACAGACTCATCACTGTACAGACTCATTACTGTACAGACTCATTAACATCACTGTACAGACTCATTAATGTACAGACTCATCACTGTACAGACTCATTACTGTACAGACTAATTAACATTACTGTAAAGACTCATTACTGTACAGACTCATTACTGTACAGATTCATTACTCTACAGACTCATTCACATCTCTGCACAGACTCATCACTGTACAGACTCATTAACATCACTGTATAGACACATCACTGTACAGACTCATCATTGTACAGACTCATTACCATCACTGTACACTCATTATTGTACAGTCTCATTAACATCACTGCACAGACTCATCACTGTACAGTCTCATTAACATCACTGCACAGACTCATCATTGTACAGACTCATCAGTGTACACTCATTAACATCACTGTACAGACTCATTAACATCACTGTACAGACTCATCACTGTACAAATTCATTAACATCACTGCACAGACTCATCACTGTACAGACTCATCACTGTACAGACTCATTATCACTTTACAGACACATTACTGTACAGACTCATTAACATCGCTGTACAAACTCATTAACATCACTGTACAGACTCATTACTGTACAGACTCATTACTGTACAGACTCATTAACATCGCTGTACAAACTCATTAATATCACTGTACAGACTCATTAATGTACAGACTCATTAACATCACTGTACAGACTCATTACTGTACAGACTCATTACTGTACAGACTCATTAACATCGCTGTACAAACTCATTAACATCACTGTACAGACTCATTAATGTACAGACTCATTAACATCACTGTACAGACTCATTACTGTACAGACTCATTACTGTACAGACTCATTAACATCGCTGTACAAACTCATTAACATCACTGTACAGACTCATTAATGTACAGACTCATTACTGTACAGACTCATTAACATCACTGTACAGACTCATTAATGTACAGACTCATTAACATTACTGTACAGACTCATCACTGTACAGACTCATTACTGTACAGACTCATCACTGTACAGACTCATCACTGTACAGACTCATTAATGTACAGACTCATTAACATTACTGTACAGACTCATCACTGTACAGACTCATCACTGTACAGACTCATTAATGTACAGACTCATTAACATTACTGTACAGACTCATTAATGTACAGACTCATTAACATTACTGTACAGACTCATCACTGTACAGACTCATTACTGTACAGACTTATTACTGTACAGACTCATCACTGTACAGACTTATTACTGTACAGACTCAATGTACAGACTCATCACTGTACAGACTCATTACTGTACAGACTCATTAACATCACTGTACAGACTCATTAATGTACAGACTCATTAACATTACTGTACAGACTCATCACTGTACAGACTCATTACTGTACAGACTCATTACTGTACAGACTCATTAACATCACTGCACAGACTCAATGTACAGACTCATCACTGTACAGACTCATTACTGTACAGACTCATTAACATCACTGTACAGACTCATTAATGTACAGACTCATTACTGTACAGACTCATTAACATCACTGTACAGACTCATTAATGTACAGACTCATTAACATTACTGTACAGACTCATCACTGTACAGACTCATTACTGTACAGACTCATTAACATCACTGTACAGACTCACTGTACAGACTCATCACTGTACAGACTCATTACTGTACAGACTCATTAACATCACTGTACAGACTCATTAATATACAGACTCATTAACATTACTGTACAGACTCATTACTGTACAGACTTATTACTGTACAGACTCATTAACATCACTGTACAGACTCAATGTACAGACTCATCACTGTACAGACTCATTACTGTACAGACTCATTAACATCACTGTACAGACTCATTAATGTACAGACTCATTAACATTACTGTACAGACTCATCACTGTACAGACTCATTACTGTACAGACTCATCACTGTACAGACTCATTACTGTACAGACTCATTAACATCACTGTACAGACTCATTAATGTACAGACTCATCACTGTACAGACTCATTACTGTACAGACTCATTAGCATCACTGTACAGACTCTAATGTACAGACTCATCACTGTACAGACTCATTACTGTACAGACTCATTAACATCACTGTACAGACTCATTAATATACAGACTCATTAACATTACTGTACAGACTCATCACTGTACAGACTCATTACTGTACAGACTTATTACTGTACAGACTCATTAACATCACTGTACAGACTCAATGTACAGACTCATCACTGTACAGACTCATTACTGTACAGACTCATTAACATCACTGTACAGACTCATTAATGTACAGACTCTAACATTACTGTACAGACTCATCATTGTACAGACTCATTACTGTACAGACTCATTACTGTACAGACTCATCACTGTACAGACTCATTACTGTACAGACTCATTAACATCACTGTACAGACTCATTAATGTACAGACTCATCACTGTACAGACTCATTACTGTACAGACTCATTAACATCACTGTACAGACTCTAATGTACAGACTCATCACTGTACAGACTCATTACTGTACAGACTCATTAACATCACTGTACAGACTCTAATGTACAGACTCATCACTGTACAGACTCATTACTGTACAGACTTATTACTGTACAGACTCATCACTGTACAGACTTATTACTGTACAGACTCAATGTACAGACTCATCACTGTACAGACTCATTACTGTACAGACTCATTAACATCACTGTACAGACTCATTAATGTACAGACTCATTAACATTACTGTACAGACTCATCACTGTACAGACTCATTACTGTACAGACTCATTAACATCACTGCACAGACTCAATGTACAGACTCATCACTGTACAGACTCATTACTGTACAGACTCATTAACATCACTGTACAGACTCATTAATGTACAGACTCATTACTGTACAGACTCATTAGCATCACTGTACAGACTCATTAATGTACAGACTCATTAACATTACTGTACAGACTCATCACTGTACAGACTCATTACTGTACAGACTTATTACTGTACAGACTCATTAACATCACTGTACAGACTCACTGTACAGACTCATCACTGTACAGACTCATTACTGTACAGACTCATTAACATCACTGTACAGACTCATTAATATACAGACTCATTAACATTACTGTACAGACTCATCACTGTACAGACTCATTACTGTACAGACTCATTAACATCACTGTACAGACTCAATGTACAGACTCATCACTGTACAGACTCATTACTGTACAGACTCATTAACATCACTGTACAGACTCATTAATGTACAGACTCATTAACATTACTGTACAGACTCATCACTGTACAGACTCATTACTGTACAGACTCATCACTGTACAGACTCATTACTGTACAGACTCATCACTGTACAGACTCATCACTGTACAGACTCATTACTGTACAGACTCATCACTGTACAGACTCATTACTGTACAGACTCATTAACATCACTGTACAGACTCATTAATGTACAGACTCATCACTGTACAGACTCATTACTGTACAGACTCATTAGCATCACTGTACAGACTCTAATGTACAGACTCATCACTGTACAGACTCATTACTGTACAGACTCATTAACATCACTGTACAGACTCATTAATATACAGACTCATTAACATTACTGTACAGACTCATCACTGTACAGACTCATTACTGTACAGACTTATTACTGTACAGACTCATTAACATCACTGTACAGACTCAATGTACAGACTCATCACTGTACAGACTCATTACTGTACAGACTCATTAACATCACTGTACAGACTCATTAATGTACAGACTCTAACATTACTGTACAGACTCATCACTGTACAGACTCATCACTGTACAGACTCATTACTGTACAGACTCATCACTGTACAGACTCATTACTGTACAGACTCATTAACATCACTGTACAGACTCATTAATGTACAGACTCATCACTGTACAGACTCATTACTGTACAGACTCATTAACATCACTGTACAGACTCTAATGTACAGACTCATCACTGTACAGACTCATTACTGTACAGACTCATTAACATCACTGTACAGACTCTAATGTACAGACTCATCACTGTACAGACTCATTACTGTACAGACTCATTAACATCACTGACTGAGATGAAGGAACAGGATGGTATCAGAGACAGTGGAAATCTCGAGAGGAGAGAATCTCTGATCACTGCAGCACAGATAGATGATAGACACACAAAAATTTCTTTTATCCTGGACCAGATTCACAAACGCACACACACACGCACACACACACATACACATACACACACATACACACACACACACACACACCAGAAAGCACGCATCACTCTACAGAACATAAGATCCATATGCCTAGGAGAAGTAACGAGTTCAACAAACTATCAGCAAATGTGTAAATAAAAGCTCTTAGAGTCTGTGAGAGAAGAAGAGAATAAAAGCTCATCCCAACAGTAATGTAAACATGTTATAAGACTATAACGAATGTGTAAATACCGCTCACATTAAAGTTTTAAAATGTATTTAATGATCTATTTATTATTGTTGTTGCTGCTGGTGTTGTTATTATAAGAGAGAAAGATAATGATGGAGAGACAGACAGAGGAAGAATGTCTGTGTGTGGGGGGGGGGTGAAATGCTGATGAGCTGAACTCGCTTCAAGTTCATTTTCACCTCAAGAGGTCAGAGTGCTGTTTCATTTACACCTCCATGACCACACAAACACACTCACACACACACACACACACACTCTCACACACACGCACACACACACACACACACTCACACACACACACACACACACTCACACACACACTCACACACACACTCACACACACACTCTCACACACACTCTCACACACACGCACACACACACGCACACACACACTCACACACACACTCACACACACACACAGAGCTCTGTAGACGGTCTTGTTACAGCTTGACCCAGCAAGATACCTATACACTAATCATCAGGCTCCTTCTACTCTAACACACACACACACACACATAGGGTAGGGGGAGAAGGTTACACTCCACGCTAAAGTGTTCTCCGCTTAGCCTCCTCGCCATGTTATGTTCCACTCCAGCTAATCGATAACAAACCTGCTGAAGTTAAAGCCGTGTGTCTGTGTGTGTGTGTGCAGGGACAGAAGCTTCTGGTGTCCTCGCTAGCGCTCACCCACCGTTCTTCTTTATTCTGCCCGTGATGGGATCGATCCTATTGTAATGTGGCATTTACCCCGTGCAAATGTTCCTGGAGTCCCTCAGGCCGCGGGACAAAAGTCATGTTTGAGGAGCGGAGAGGGACAGGATGATCGCAGGACCTGTGCACCATCCCACATGGCCTGAACACACACACACACACACACACAGCCAATCCAATGTCTCATCATATTCTCTATACACATATACACATTTGAACATACAGACACAGGCATGCACAGGACTTGCACATAGACACAGACACACACACTCACACACACACACACACAGACACACACACACACAGACACACACAGACACACACACACAGACACACAGACACACACACAGACACACACACACAGACACACACACAGACACACACACAGAGTTATGTACCGGGGATGAAGACTGACCACATTTCTAATGCAGCTACAATGATATGAAACCTCATGAGAGAGAGAGAGAGAGACAGGAAGAGAGACAGCCTGACAGGCAGAAAGGCAGACAGACAGGTAGACAGACATGTGGGCAGACTGACAGAAAGACAGACAGACAGAAGGAGAGAGAGAGAGAGAGAGAGAGAGAGAGAGAGAATGTGATCATGCGGCAAACAAAGTTATGATTCACAGCACAGGTGACGAGTGCACTGTCATCTGCATCAGGTAATAACATATCAAAAAATCCTGCTTTTTTCAACTGAGTGTATAGGTGTGTGTGTGTGTGTGTGTGTGTGTGTGTGCAGTGTGAAGCCAGGTCTGGCTGCTTGTCAGGAAAGCCATATGGTTGAGTGGGCAAGATGCTGTCTGGGGAGACGAGTGCAGGGAGCATGAGGTCTGCTTGGCAACAGCAAAGGCCACATACACACATGCGCGCACACACACACACACACACACACACCCATACACACCCCTACACACACACTCAGTTTTTAGATGTGTGTTACTTTTAAGGCTGTGCAAGCCAGAGCGCGCACACACACACTGACACAGTAAAGTAATACCTCTTAGCCAGGAATCTTTCAGGTTACCCTTGTGACCTTTTGTGCCCTTTACCCAGAATTCTCCCGGGCACAGCCACCCTGAACCCTGTAGCTGCCCTCAGGCTCTGCAGCTGTCCAGACCGTCTCAGGCAGGATCTCTGCCCATCACACCAACCCTTTTTTTTTTGACTGATTTGCACCCGAGAATATCATCATCCCACCTGAAGACGCTGAAATGAGTCTGTGGCTAGCAATATTGTGGTGAAAACGTGGAAACATTTGTAAATGCAGTTCAGCTCAGATGAATTTTATGGTGCTAAACAGGGCCTGTACACACACACACACACACACACACACACACACAGTTTAATCTGATCTCTTGGAAGCTAGCAAGTTTAGACCAAGACCCTGAACAGTAAAAAGCAGTAAAGTATTTAATCCAGCCTCCCAAGTGACTGTGTATTATGTTCAATTAATGGTATAATTTCGTCTCGGCTTGTTATATAAGTGCTGTGTATAATCTTTAATGTGTGAATAATCTTTAATGTGTGATGTGTGATGTGTGTATAATCTTTAATGTGTGATGAGTGTTAAAATTAGACCTTCATCCATCCATTTTTCATCCAAAGAGCACGACATAATCAGAGCAGTTCATGAAGCTAATTTATGTCTCGATTTGCATTTTTTCCACAAGTCGATCTGCTCTGGGTTCGTTCCACCGAAACACCTCACAGGGGCCGCATCTGGACCACAGGCCACCGTTTGATGGCCCCTCTTCTAGCTAAAAGCGTCACGGGGGCAAAATGGAGCCTCTGAGAATCCCAATTTTAGAAATCCGCCAAAAATAACCCAGCTGTGTTTACATTCGGCGTCACCGCTCAGCTCAGGGACACCAGTCTCTGACCCAAACAGTGAACCCGAGCCTCCAGACGCCATGTGAATGCCACCGTCTACCCTGACTGATGACATGAGCAAGATGGAGAGACGGCAAAAGAGAGAGAGACAGACAGGCAGACAGAGACAGAGGCGAATCAATCAACGCTGTCATTGTTTCACTTCCTCCCAAACCTGCCGTTGTCTGAATCCATCAATATTTCACAAGTTCTGACAGCTGCATGTTTGGGGAATTGCTAGATCCATCAGCACACTGTTATGATCCCTTTAAAACCCATCAAGTCATTTCCCTGTTTCTCAAAAGCTGCAAATGAGTTATTAATAATCGTGACCTTTCTGGAGATTAAGCCTAGTCCAGGTTCTTCTTTCAGAGAATTTTTCTTGGCTTTGATTTAATTCTGTTCTTTTAATCCGTTCAGCGTTTACTTTACGCATGCTGACCTCATGGTGGACACGGCCGAAGTGAATAATATATCAGATACGTCTCCGAGTCCACAGAAAAGCACGAGTAGACTCAAGCTGCTCAGAAATTCGGCCTGCGCTCTGCACATATGGAGCCTGATCATTCCAGCGTAATGGCAAAACTGCTAATTATCCATGAAAGCAAGTGAAAGTGAGCGCAAAAAACAGCTCCTAGGGATGAAAACGTACGACACCAAGTCATCAATACTCACAGGAACCCAGTGGAGTTCACTATCTGACAGTCTGACAGCTAAAGGCGAGTCACAAATAATGACATATAAACAACATGGAAATGGAAATGTGAATTACCGTGTCGACAATGTCGAGTACTGCGTTGTGTATCAGTGCTGATTAAATGTTTATGAGCTTTAACCAAATTAACTGTTTTATCATTCAGGTTGTAAGTAATGTTTCTGACTTTTCAGACATTTTCAGCAACAGATATTTGGAGATTTGTTTTTTTCCCCACGTTTTAAGGGCGCATGAAGTCAGGAAACTATATCTCTGTATGTAAATATTTTCATACTGCTTTGCATGGAAACTTTTCCAAATTAAATTCTAGGAGCTTAACAAACGTTAACATTTGCACATTCGTCTTAAATTTATTCTTGGCACTAGAGTTTATAAAGCCAAAAACAAACAGTTCTGTCACAGAGTTACAGCATGACATCCCTCGGCAGCGCAGACGCTCAGAGGGAATTATCACATTCCGGGTAACTATTGCATTTTCCTTATTCTGCGGTTTAAAAAAGCCGACACGCCGCGGCCCACGCGCATCTCTCCCGCCGTGTGGCATTAACAGTCTATTAGCATCAGGAGGCTTTTGATAGGCAGCCAGCAGGAAGGTTAGTTTCATGTTGTTGTCATCTTTTGCCGATAATCTACAGCAGAGATCCAGCGATCCTGCCGAAAATGTCACCGTGGCATTTGGGAAAAAGATATTCTCTCCTCGTCCAAAACAAAGTCCGGGCCCACCAACACCGATCGTGCACTCACCGGAGGAGAGACGGAGATGGAGAGAGAGAGAGAGAGAGAGAGAGAGAGATGATAGACGCACCTGGACTGCAGAAGAATGCTGAAAAGAACAGAAGGCTGTATTTTAGTCATCTTCTCTCTGACAGTGATAAGTCCTCCTTTTCTGAGCTGGGACACTCAGGATGTTCGGACACCACGGCTAGACATTACAGTTAAACTAAACAGGCATCTGAATCCATTCGAAATGTCTACAAGTACAGAGGCATTGATCACGCTGCAGTTCTCACAGGTTTACAGTCGAGCTCAAGCTCCTATACAAGACCCTGGAGGGGAGAAATAATTAAAACTGTAATTTGTGTCGTGTGTTCAGGTCAAAGGATGTTCCTTCATTATCACAAGTAACAATGGTCAAACAGTGCATAATATTCCTAGTACGAAGAAAGAGTGCACCCCCCTTCCTGTGCTCTGATCATTTTTGCATCCTCTTTTATACAAGATGTGCTGAAGAGTGTTGTGATATTTCTCACGTCTTCCTGATATGTCTCAAGATTATTCATCTCCCTTAACGAGAAGAAAGTAGAAAGTAGTTACGCAATGCCTTCTTCAGATTAGGTCTGCGGGCGATAAAGGTCAGTTTCGCAGCACATGGGGACGTGCGGTTATGGACTTTATGGATGGAGAAGATCAGCACCTGTGACAGAGCAGTGTAGAAAACCCGTGTGAAAGGTAGGCACCGGATACCGCAAGCACTTTATCATCTACTTATTGTACGATTCCTGTGGCCACCTGCCTTATAGATGATCTTTCTGCTCCAGGATCTCCATAGAGCAGCAATCTGTAGCCATGGCAACAGAGGGGTGTAGAAAATCCCCTGGGACCATTTGTCTGCTTCATACCGTGAGTCCCTATCAAACGACTCTGTCTGTTTACACGTGCTTACACACACACACACACACACACACACACACACACACATATTAAATTAAAATCTGCTCTGGTTGCTTTGGGGCAATCCTGACTAAAGTTTCTGTGTTCCTGCTTTAAAACTATGCCCTATTAGTTATGGTCACGCTTGTGTAAGGACTAATTATTTTGCCACTTATGGAGCCATTTATCAAATACACACAAGTCCAGTCTTGTGTTTCGTCCACATTTAGCCTGGCTGATGGTTTTCTGTGGAAAAAAATATATAAATACCAGTGCTCTACGAGGAAGAAGCCTGAATTCCTCAGTGTTGTGTTCAAGTGTCTGGCTCTGCGATATTATATTGACTGAAATTAGAGGGTATGCAAGACCATACCCTTTTGCTTTTTTACGGGTGAAAAGTTCGGAGGGAGAGCAAAATGAAATCTGTTCTTCTAAAGTAAACTGCCACTCAAGGATGGCTGTGAAAAGGTCGCCCCGAGACAGCCGTGCTCAGACAGCGCCAGATCGGAGAAATCTCCCCATTATAATTCCCCGCAGGTCTTTACGTGTCGGGGATGTCGGCCTTTAGAAGGATTAAATCGCCTTCAAACTCGCAACTTGCCTTCCGCAGAAAAAATATAGCACTCAGTTAACATTTACAGACTAATTGAAGGGCTATCGGCTTTCACGTCCGATTAGATAGACTTCTGTTTCGGTTAAACTCCCAGATCCGTTGCTGACTGAAGTGGATCTATACAGTAAAAAGGAAAAAAAGATCTTGTGCCTACAAAGCATAGGGGAACTAAAAATGGATCTGGAACTACAGATTTGAAACTGGGCAGGAAGCAATTTCATACTGCTTTCAAGTGGACTGAGATCTGATGTGGACCCATTCAACTCAAACAGCATGGCAGTGGAGAGTAACAGCAGCCCATGACCAAGCATCATATCTCTCATCCACACACACACACACACACCCCAACATGCTTCGGGCATCATGTTTCTTCAGTACAGATCCTGTTTGAAAGTCAGTATCCATCTCCAGCAACGATGTTTTAATTAACGCAGGTGATTTAAATAGGATTCCTGGGGGACAGTGTTAAGTCTGTTAATTTACTGATGTGTACAGCAACTCGTATATCCACAAACCACCGGAGTTTTGGGCGCGAGTCGATATCGGTCAGGTGAACGCACTGCAGCACTTTTATTGCAGGTTAACATGCACACGTTTTCCCTGGCAGTCTTTCAGTATTAACACAAATAGTCTACCGAAGCTCATGTCTTATTTTTGGAATCAAAGTATGTTTAACAGCTTGAATACGGATACATTAAGAAGTCAAGAAAGATTAAATTAAACATATGTTCATTAAAATAACTGCATAGTGCTGGCATTATATGGATATTCTCAAGCATTTGCTTTTCCGCAGTCAAGTGAAACTAAATGATAGGCTAAAAGTTTCAAATGTTTTGCTGATTACTTTTGCCTGAATGCATGATGGAAGCTATACAGCACACTTTGGCAGTGCAAATAAAGACCTCTGTGATCTCAAGAGCATAAATAAACTCTTGATTTTCAGTGCTGATATGTTTACTCACCACCTTCTCCACAGCCTTTATTCTCATCTCCGTGGATAAGAAATGTAGAAGGTTAGAGATTGTTTTAGATCAGCCCTCTCATCGTGTGTCCAAGTAATTATGGACATATCAAACATGTCTAGAGGAACCCTACTCCGGTAAATGTATTGAAACTGACGATATCAAGCTTGTTTGAAAGGTTAACACCGGTCACCGAGTGACATTTTACAATTATTCTATATGAAATCGCTTCTCAGTCTCGGTCGATCGCTTCTATTTTCCGACGTAGCCACAAAAACATCTAACTTTTAAACCGCTGCAGTAATTTCTGTACACTCCTAACTCAAGTGAGTGGCAGCTGGTAAAAATTGTAATATAGCGGAGCTTACCTTGATATAGCAGTTGAGCTGTGGGTAAACCCTGCACACTCCCAGGATGATGGAGAGTCGGGTTCTGTAGGGGAAACAAGACGAGACCACGTGGGTGACCTCTGGGAAAGTGAAGATACGAAAGCCAAACTTCTCATAGAGCTCCTGGAGTTCTGCGCTGGGTCTCTGATCGCCCTCGCTCAGGATACTACCCACGGCGCAGCGACACTTGGGAGCAGGCACCTGGGAAATACATATATAAAGTCAATGAAAGAGCGCTGGTCAAAGTAGTAAATGACCCGATGGCAGCTTTTGAGACTATAGCTCATGTTGTTGGGGTCAGTGGCGGTACAAGTGGTTAAGACTCTGGATTGTGGATCGGAGGATCGGGGTTCAAGCCCCAGCACCACCAAGCTCCTGAGCAAGGACCTTAACCCTTCCTGCTCCAGGGGCGCTGCATCTGTGGTCTGACCCCAACTTCCTCAGCTGGGATAGGTGAAGAAAATAATTCTGCTGTAATGTATGTGTGGTGGTGATAAAGTCTTCTTGCCCTTAGTTCTAACCCTAGACAGACTAGGATATTGGGTTGGCGTTAAGGGAAAGACTCTTTTCTGCCTCAGGTCTTGTCTGACTGACAGTTTATCAGTGTTAATGGTGGTGGTTACGTATAAAGGTAAAGCTTGGTGTTCCACAAGGCTCTGGTCTAGGTCGACTGCCTTCTCTGTATAAGTGCCCTCAAACCTGTGTTTCCTTCTGGTTCTCCTTTTCAGTTATGTTGTCATAGCTAGACCTGCCAATTGCACTCTAATCACAATGCAGCATTTTTCCAATCGTACCTAACCACATGTTCTCTGTAACGTTTGAGGCGATTCTCTCAGAATTGGACTGATTTGATCCTAATTGCTCGACTCCCACTTCTGCTATTCCTGCTACTTCATCTCTGAGTAATCTACACTTCATGATTATCCTTCTTGCTGTCGTAGATCTCACCTGGAAACCACAGAGACTTCTGCTATCCAACATCTGCTATGCCTCTGAGTCACCTGCCTGCTGAGGCGATACAGTACAGGTTTAACTAGCACAGTTCTGTATACAAATAAATACTGGAATGATTTACAATCTCTTCATTAACATACAGAGACAGTTTGCCTTTTTGAGGTTTCTTCCTCACATTGTTTCAGGAAGCTTTTCCTCGACACTCTCACCTCTGGCTCTGGATCATTACGGATCTTAATCTACACCCAGATCTTCACGAAGCTGCTTGGTGAAGTGTTTTACGAAGAGTGTTATATACAAATCTAAATATAAATAGAGTATAAAGATATACAGAACCAGAAGAATAGGAAATAAAGAGGAATACAAAGCCAAGATCCTTAATAAATATACACTAAGGATTGCATTTATTTTTAATTACTTAAAGGAATTTGTAATCAGATGCTAATTTTGTAATACCACATACAAAAGATAACAAAAAAAACAAAACAAAATAAAACATAAAAATACACCATGTTCACATCATCTCACTTTATCCAGGAACACACAATCAGACCAAATCATAAATGCCTTCACAGTCACTGTATACGCGCACTGTAAAGGGTGAGATGGAATGTTCCAGGCCTTAAATAGAACAGTATATGCTATTTTGCCAAAAGTTTTGGGACGTCTGCCTTTACATGCACATGAATGTAATATGGAGTTGTCCCGCCCTTTGTAGCTAGAACAGCTTCAACTCTTCTGGGAAGGCTTTCCACAAGGTTTAGGAGTGTGTTTATGGGAATTTTTGACCGTTCCTCTAGAAGCGCATTTGTGAGGCACTGGCACAGGTCAGTCTCCGCTCTGATTCTGATTCATCCCAAAGGTGTTCTATGGGGTTGAGGTCAGGACTCTGTGCAGGATAGTCAAGTTCCTCCACACCAAACTCACTCATCCATGTTTTTATGGACCTTGCTTTGGTCACTGGTGTGCAGTCATGTTGGAACAGGAAGGGGTCATCCCCAAACTGTTCACACAAAGCATGAAATTGTCCAAAATGTCTTGGTATGAAGCTGAAGCATTAAGAGTTCCTTTCAGTGGAACTAAGGGGCCGAGCCCAACCCCTGAATTCAATGTTTTTGAGGGGTGTCCCAATATTTTTGGCAATTTAGTGTATTTCTTTAAGGGAAAGTGATTTAAGATTCAGCCACAGAGAAAGAGCAACTGTGAAATCTTTCCTGATTAGGAGGAAGTCATTTGGCAAAAAAAGGTGTAAGAAATGTGTTTTGCTAGGCTTAGTGTGTGCAGTAGAAATATTCCAAAAATGAATCATTTTTGACATTTAATCCATTAATGTTATGCAAGTTCCACCACCAAGACAACAACAAGGGAAAGTCTACCTTTTTAATTGGCCACCAGTTTCCTGTCATTTTTTATTAGCTGGAAAACAACAGGCAGGCGCATTGACCGTGACCTTTCAGCAAAACGTCCATATCATTGCTGCCGTGAACCCGTCGCTTCGCCCGATCTTCGAAAACAAGTCACAGAGAAGGCCTGCGAAAAAGCGCTACACCTCAAGGCAGCAATTAGCGACGCCTTTTTCCTACGATCTTGAAGAAGCCCTTACCGAGTCCTCGTCAGGTGTAAACACCGGCTCCTCCTCACCTACCACTTCCCTCCTCTCAATACCCAGCTGGGGGGCTAAAACAAACAGCCTTCATGTTCTCACACACACACACACACACCCACATACACACACACACACACACACATATGGGATGAGTCACCAAGAGAAAAGTGGCCTAATGAGGACCAGCCGCTCCATCGGAAACAAGCATGGAGAGGGAAATGAAATAAATTAAAACACAAGCAGGATTTAATAAAGAAATGTAGCAGGCACAGGTGGTGCAGTGTGTGTGTGTGTGTGTGTGTGTGTGTGTGAGAGTGATGAGGTGAGGTGTGGGGGGGGAAGCAGACTGATGATATTTCACATCTCTAATTGCTGAGAGTATGCCGGCTGTGGACAGATGCCCAGCTGCCTTCTTCAGAGAGAGAGAGAGATTACGTGCTGAAGGACAACACACACACATACCCACACACACACACACACACACACACACTCACGCATACACTTAAAGGATGCCCAGGGGAGCGATTGTGGTGTGTAACCACTTTCGCAGGAAGTCGGAGGAGGAGGAGGAGGAGGAGGAGGAGAAGGGAGGGTTGTACAAGATTAGGTCATTTCAGTCTAAGTGATGAATGTGAGGTAAAGAAAAGCAGGTGAAGATGTCATGGTTTAAACCTAATTGATCGTGCACGGTGACTGAGCAGCGATTTGTCTCACTCCGCCCCCTCCCGAGTTCAACACAAAGCCCCGGCTCATAAGTTCAGTACAGTATTAGAGAAGATGTGTTCAGCACAATGCTGTTTCCTGTATCTGTTTAGAGATCTAAACATCGGTATCTGAATTTGTAGCCGTATTTTACATTCCTGTTCTTTAACGGAATTATTCATGAACCCTACCGAAACACGGGAAGAAACCCGGGTGTAGAAATGTCATCATGGTGTGGGAAAGCTGGCTCTGATACTTCCCTGACCTCAGCTACATCACTGCACTTCGTAATTGGTCTCAACTGGAGACATGTGCTGTCTTCTTTTAAATCCAGCACCTGCTTCAGAGTAGAGGTGCATGTGAAAATACTCCAGGTAAAAATGACACCGATCTGATACCCAGTATGAGTATAAACCAAAAAAAATAGTGGCTCGGATCAGATCTTGTAACATTTGGTGCCGCATGTGGAAAAGAAATACATTTTTTTGGGCAACTGGAAATGTTTACAGTACATATAAAGGAATTTTTAGAATTGACTGTCTTACATTTTTTAAAATTTTTGCTTAATTTATTGATCCATTTCTTTTATATACGTCGATCAGGCATAACATTATGACCACCTGCCTAATATTGTGTCCTGCCTGACTCGTCCTGCATTGTGTATTGCTCTGATCCAGTGGTCTAGCCATCACAATTTGGCCCTCCCTCAAACTCGCTCAAATCCTTGTCCATTTTTCCTGCTTCTAACACATCAACTTTGAGGACAAAATGTTGACTTGCTGCCTAATATATCCCACCCACTAACAGATCATCAGTCTTATTCACGGCACCTCTCAGTGGTCATAATGTTATGGCTGATCTGTGTACATGTACAGGATCTTTGTGTGAAAGAGTTGAACTGTGAAGTACTTAAAACAAAAAATCTTTATAGTGTAAAAGACTTCCCTGGATCAGACTCGCTGGCAGACAGTCGGCTGCAGGAATGTGAGGCGAATGTTTCCTGTCTGCGAGAGTCACTTGGGATCTTTTGTAAAAACCTGTATTACAGTAGCAGCAGGGCAGCGCTGTGAACCGCACGGCCCTCTGGGAACCGGAGCTAGTAATCATTTATAAAAAAAAAATCCCCTTGGAAATGACTCGCTTTCTTTTATCCCTCCATTTACTTTAATTTTTTCCTCCGGCTGTGTAAACGCTGGCGAAGTGGAGAATAATTCGAGAGTAATTGTAGATATTTTCAGTGTTGGGGGACACAATAAGCCTCCGTATTCTGCATTATATTTTCTTATAATCAGCGTTTGCTAAATGTATTTAATAAACTGATGAGTTTGTGCCACGCGGGTTGCCAGATGCCACATAGATTGCCATGAATCGTGAATATTTCTGTGCCACAAGGATCTCAAATATTTTTCAGTATGTAAGACGGAGGGAAAACCGTGGCAGAGAATTTCAGGTCACCTGTACATCCACGCTGCCCAGTGTGTGGGGATTAAAGGGCAGTATGTTAGGGGGACAGTACACGAGGCGCGACTTTATAAATCATTCAGTGCATCGAACCAATTAAATCCAACTTCACGGAATTCCATGCTGAAGCTGCAGACATCTGCGGAGCTCCAGATGGCGTGACTGAAGACTGCACTCGTACCGGCAGCAGCTGCACCTGTTCTGCGTTCAGTTTTTTGTGTGTTTCCTTCACTAGACACTCGCAGCGAGTCAGACAGCAGGCCACACTGACGGAGCATCCTGCTGTGCTTGTCCACTTTGCGCTTTGATTGACAGAGTGTAGCAATTAGCTGACATGCTACTAGAGCGAGAGTGCCACAATGGAGAGCAGGCCACATAACGGGTGAACCTTTTAACGCAGACCTTCGGAGACATGAGCTAAGCATCGGGGCTGTCGTGTCAGAACAGACACAGTGAGAGGAAACGAAACGGTCTCACACTTTTGCTCGCGTCACCAAGTGACAGAGTTGCCCTGATTTCTCCTTTCACCCATGAGAACCGGCTTTAGGTCCATGACGCTCCTCCTTCGCTTCCTTTTCTGCCGTATTACTTAGCCTAATGAAGAGAAGCGCCTCAGGGCAGGAGGGAGCTCTTATCCCAGAAGAGTTCATTGTTTTTCTGCACTTTTTCTCCCGTCTCTCTTTCTATCTGTCTTTCCTCCAGGCCCTTAGAGCAGCTCTTTTGAGGTTTCTGACCTTGAGATTGGCAGTGGTGCTCCAGGCCCCTCCACTAACGAGCTGGGATCATTAGTCCAATTAGCCGAGCTGGATTAAGACTTAGCCATAGCTGTGCACAGAGGCGGTTTGGGCCGTTCGCTAATTGGAGGCCTGGGAAAAAAAAATAGAGAGACCGCCAGTGACAAAAAAAGCCTTTCAGCGCAGGAGCACGGGAGCTGTCAGTCCAACTCACACTGCATTCCAGCAGGGATTTCAGCTGAGATGAGGTGGACACATTAGTGCCATGGCAACAGCACCGGCCAATGGATATGGATATGGACAGAAAGCAGAAAGGAAAAATGAGCAGAACTTAGAGAGATCTCTGTAAGGGATAACGGCAATCTTTACAACCTTCACACACATTGGTGCATCTTTTAAATGATTTCAGATTCACACGACCTGATTTATTATCAATAAAGGTGCAGTTTGTTTAAAGTGTTATTATGCCTTTACAAAGCTTTAAAATTATGGATAGTTTATTCCTCCCTGCCCCCTGCTTGGACACGGCTCATTGTCCCACGTCATTCCTACTATCCGTTCATGCGGTTTATAAGAAGATTTTCTGGGAGTAAAAACCAGTGCGATGTTAGAGTCGGAGCTGATCTTCTCACGTGTCTCGGACCATACTCTGAACAATATTTTCCATGTTCATTATCATGTAGTGTATCATGTGGCTATTTATTCACAATCCTTTCTTTTTTTGGACAGACAGCTGACACTATTAATATAACCAACCTGATCTAATCTTCACATCAGCAGCCCCTGATCTGACCGTTTTTCCATTTCATAAATCTACAATTCAACAAGCTCTGTTTATTTCTGTCCCACACTATTTTATACTCAAATCTCATCTCACGTCCAAATCATCGTTTTATTGTGCGTCCCTCTGCCTTTGTGTGTGTGTGTGTGTGTGTGTGTGTACATTCAGTCACAGGCACAAATATCTCATCAATTATCCTGTTTAGAATGAGTAAAGGATGTGTAAACACAGCCAGGCTCTATCAGATATGGTCATTTCCTCCCTATATCTGAATAATCACACCCAGCATCAGTCCTCCCACATACAGGCCACAGAGATCATTACTCTGGAATTACTGTACCAAGAGCTCCACATAGTGGTGTGACACACACACACACACACACACACACACACACACACACACACACGATCTGATCTTACCCTCAGTAACCTGTAATATTTAGCTTTTCAAATAAAATCTGCAAAGGATTTTTGTGAGCAATTATGAAGATATTTAAGATTTTTTTTTTGATCCTCAGAAAGAGCTAAAAAACCTAACCTCCACCTTCACACGCTCATCCTCCATCAGTATCGCTAAAACACAGTGTAATAATTATATAATACTCATATATTACACTGAGGTAATAAAATTAATAACATATAATAATGTTAATCATCCTGGCTTTTCTTTATCCTGAAAGCTTCATATCTGTCCTTCCAGAACTGCTGATTCTATTTATTTACTTAATAGCAGTCCCGATGCACATCTCTAATGGAGATCTAATGGACTGATCGTCTCCATCACTGACTCTAACCACAAAGTTCTGCAGAAGCCGGTAAACATCATGCAGCGGGACATCTATACAGGTAACATCACAAACTACATGCCATGGTCGAACTTTCTGTCTGTCTAAAGAACACATCTAGTCCTAGACTTGTTCATTCTTTCACCATGGGTACGTTGGACCCAGAGCTGATCTGAGGAACACCAGTCGACTGTAGGGCACCATACCCGTATGCACATACACATACACACATTTGGGGGCAATTAAGCATAGCCAGGTTTTGAGAAAGCTGAGGAACCAGGAGGAAACCTGAGAAGAGCATGCACAGGACGTCCACACAGACACTACCCTGAGGTCAGGATCTGTGAGGTGGTCACGCTGTCCTGTCCTGTCCTGCACCTCCATGCCACATTAACCCTACATGAAGTTCTTGAATAGAGTGTGTTAGAGCAGGACTGGTCAGTCTGTTAGAAACTCTCCCTCACCTTCTTTGGATCATCATAGAAGACACCTACAGTGGGCAGCTCTGGGGCAATTCTGCAGCTCTCAGCGAACAGCAGGCCGGACTCTTTATAAGGTCCTTCTTGGTATTTATAAGCCACAGTCATGCTTTTCACAGGAGAGGAGCCAGTGCTGATGTGGACCTCCGTCAGCAGGCCGGAATACACCACATACACCGACAAGGTGGAGAGGAGGAGGGCCAGAAGGAAGAACCCAATGACTGTCCAGTCCAGAAAATCCCACATTCTTCAAGACCTTCAGGAAGGAAGGAGGAATTATTGGATGGACGCGTTGTTTTTTTCCCCTTAATGACAGTTTAATTCCGTTCAGAAACTTGCTGACTGAACACGTGCTCTAGATAAGCTTAAGGACAGACGTCTGTCACGTACTTCCGGGTGAAAGAGTTTAAACGTTGTTGCCTAGCAACGCGGGCAGTGTTGGTTAAAATCACAGCTACGTGGTCAATATATTTGTCCTGGTTGCTGCTCCTGTTCAGCCACACTTCCCTAAACACACGCGGACTCACAGGCTCAATCCCAAAAGCAGCCTGCACTGTTCATGTAGGGCACTATGTAGTGACGTAACGACCACTGGGTCACTAGGCACGCGTATGTAGTGAGCCAGGTGACATTTGGAATACAGCCGGTGTAACGGTCTTCCCGGATGAACCATTATAAAACAGCGAGACTTGCAAACTTGATCCATGTGTAGTCGTAATTATATGATATCATGCCCGTGTGAATACCAATACAGATTTATAAACATTTAAATGGAAATGTTTTCAGTGACGATGTGAAAAAGTATCGCGGAACTTAATGCCGTGAATAACTTTTGGATCAGTCCGTACCTAAGACGATGTATTCAAGCTGATCAATATGGCGTACCAGAAACGCATATTTCTATTTCATTCTTATGCGTCCAGGGTTATACAGAGTTTAGTGCCCAAGCAATAAATGTGTGATTTTAATGGTAAATGCACCACAAAAAAAATGTACAAGGTGTGTTTTATTGCCAAATACAGTATATACATTATATGGTCAAGAGTATGTGGACCTGACAAACTCTTAACTCCGAGTTTGTTCTACCTAGATTTTGCCACTGAGGTTGGGTGAGGAGGTCTGGGGTGCAGTCGGTGTTCCAGTTCATCCCAAAGTTGATGAGTGGGGTTGAGGTCCTCCGCTCCAGCCTTAACGCATGTCCTCATGGAGCTCGCTGTGTGCACAGGGTCAGTGTCATGGTCATGGGGACCTGTACCTTGTTTTGTACCTTTGAATCCCTCCATCCATTGTCTGTACCCACTTTATTCCTAATTTATTCGTTTTATGCATAATTAGGGTCACAGGCGCCTATCCCAGCACACATTGGGCGAAAGGCAGGGGTACACCTTGGACAGGTCACCAGTCCATCACAGGGCCACACATATAGACAGACAACCACACACACACTCACTCCTATGGGCAATTTAGAATTACCAATCAACCTAATGTACATGTTACTGGACTGTGGGAAGAAACCGGAGTAAACCCACGCAGACATGGGGAGAACATGCACACTCCCCTGCCTGTTCGAACCCGGGATTCGAACCCAGGACCTTCTTGATGTGAGGCAACAGTGCTAACCACTAAATCATTACATACCTTCTATCATTACTACCTAATCATTACCTTTAAATCATTACTCTGTAATTGACTGCAATTGACGAGTACAATGTGTTTTGCATGCAGATTATTTAGAACAGACAGTGTGTGTACATGAAGGTCTGACACGCTGCTTTTCAAGTCCCGCCCCTTTACCCGAGCTCTAACTTCAAATGCTCTTCAGACTGAAGCAGAGCTCATTCCACGCCCGTCTCTACTCCTGTCAACATGGCTGGAAACTTTCACGACCTTTCAGCCAAGCTGCTGTCAGGCGACACTCTCAGTTTCTCCTCTCTTAAAGGTAAAGTGGTGCTCGTCGAGAACGTGGCATCCCTCTGAGGCACGACGGTCAGGGACTACACTCAGATGAACGAGCTCCACTCCAAGTACTCGGAGAAGGGGCTTGTTATTCTGGGAGCTCCCTGCAACCAGTTCGGCCATCAGGTAAGGTCCAGTGTGTGTGTCTGTGTGTGTGTGTATTAACTCTTTTACACAATATACTAAGTCAGGTCTGAGTGTAAACTAGGATTTGTTCAATTCTCTAAACTGACTACAGCTTATACATTATACTCTTGTAGAAAAGTAATGATTATAATCCTATAAGAGGATGGATTCCCTTTAGAGCCTAGTTCCTCTCAATGGTTTTCCCACATTACCTTCTCCTTCTAATTAAGAATCAACATCTGGATCTCTGTAATGCTTCTTTATGTCTATAGAAATAAAATGGAATTGAATTAAAGATAGAGCAGGTATTTGAGGATTTTATTGGACTGAAAACATGATTCTTCAGCATGAGTGTCTGTTAGACCTGGTAATGAGTGCTTTAGTGACTGTAATTACAACTCAGTTAAATGCTGCCCTTTTTTTTTCAAAACAAGGAGAACACCAAGAACGAAGAAATTCTGAACAGCTTGAAGTCTGTGCGTCCTGGGAATGGCTTCGTGCCTCAATTCCAGCTCCTGGAAAAGATCGACGTGAACGGAAAGGACGCTCACCCCCTGTTTGTGTTCCTGAAGGAGAAGCTTCCCTTCCCCAGCGACAACCCTACGGCCTTGATGACCGACCCCAAGTTCATCATCTGGAGCCCCGTGTGCAGGAACGACGTCTCGTGGAACTTTGAGAAGTTCCTCATCGGCCCCGATGGGAAACCGTTCAAGCGCTACAGCAGGAGCTTCCTGACCAGCGACATCGAGGCTGACATTCAAGAGCTCCTCAAGAAAGTGAAGTAAGCCATCTTGGCGGAGGGCTCTGACGGGGATGGTGGTCAGACAGAGGCGTGACACGACCACTCCCGTCTTATCAGCCTGCAGAGAAAGATGGCAGTATGTGTTCAGCTGGCTGTGCTGACCTGGGTAGAGTTTGGCTGTTTTGTAAGAAGTTTACTGTGTGATGTCGCCACTTGAAATGTACTGAGGGTGGCGGCGGATGTGAACGTAAACACTTATCATTTAACAGCCCTAATTTAGCCTCGTACAGCAGAGCTCAGCTTCTCCATCCGACTGTCTGAAACCAAATAACAATAAAGATTTTTAAAAAGTCATGATTTTTTTTGCCTTGTTTTGACTTCGACAAGTCATTGTGTGTGTGTTTGTGTGTGTGTGTGTGTGTGTGTGTGCCACAGTGTGTTCATCATGCTGACTAGAAAACAGGTTCAAAGCTAGGAAAAAGCTGGCTGAGTGTAAAGGTTAAAGATAAAGTATTTATTGCAGTCAGGATCAGGTTCTAAGACTCTCATGTCTCCTCCGAAGGCAATAAAAACTTTCCTGAGGTGCAATATATCAGTAAAAGTTTCGACATCAGATCTTTGATCAGCTAACCTGTTAAATGAGTCGGTCACAACTGAGAGAAAATTCTCGAAAACAGATTTATCTTTATTTATAGCGCATCAAATAAATACATTAATAAATATTAATAAGCCTCTTCCCTCAATGCTCCAGGTATTTTTTTATATTATTATTATTATAACACTGTTTTGTCATTAAGTCATATTAAAGGTCATTAGAAATTTGCCTGAAGGTTGAGAAGATTTATATGCTTTGTGGTTAAGCTCATAACAAACATGAAACACTCTCATACAGTGTGCCTCAGCTACACCAGACCTGTGCAGTGTGGTGGTTTTCACCGCTGAACTGGAGCAGGTTGTGTAGCTCCACGTCTCATTTATGTAAAGTCTAGTAGACGAGGAGCTCGTAGTCCTGCTCCATGTCCAGAACCGTGTCCACGAGTCTCACATCCTCCTCGTCCTCTTCTCCTTCATCCACGCCGCTGTCTGCACTTCCTGTGCTGTCTCTCCGTGCCGGAGGTGCGTTCACGTTCAGAGAGAATCGGTTACACACCCGGTTTAACTCGTTCTCAAACTCCAGTTTCACCGTTAACTCGTCCAAAGTCTCCATGCTGGTGCTCTCTACAGAAGAAGAACATGAATGCAGCAGGGATGATGGTTAGAACATTCATGACAATTTTGTGTATAGGAAATTTGGAGGTATTTTTTTAGTTTTTAGCATGCTGCATCGCACTGCTTATTCAAAATAATATCTGTGTGCTCTACTTATAAAAAATAAATTACAACCTATTAAGAAAATAAAATCCAGAGATTATTAGGTTAATTACCTATTAAAATAATCTTGTAATAATCATGATCATAATTATTAGAGATTTGTGTAATTGTTTGAACCTATTTCACTTCATTTAACTGGGTTTGTGTTCCTAATCATTTTAATTTCTCTATGAAGTTTCATTTGATTTGCTTCATTTATTTTTTTTAATTAATTTATTATTTTATTTATTTACTCTCTCCCTGCAGCCTTTTCACATGACTGAATGCAAAAACACATGCCATTAAATTAAAAAACCTGAGGGAATAATTGATTTTAAAATGTAAAAAATTATGCAATAAATATTTTTCCTATTATTGAGCAGCTCTAGAATAAAACTACACAACCAAAACAATACTAATGAACAGAACAACTAATAAACAAAAATAATAAAAAATAAGCATGCACATCTGTCAGTAATAACATCACCATTGTTATGATCACGATAAGAGGCGTAGTAAAGTGTTATAACACAATATCTCACTGACCTATACGTGCAGGAAGATCCTGTTGTTCAGGTTCAGGAACCGAGACGCTCAAAGCCTCCAGGTCATGTCTGGATTCCTGACTGGACCACAGAAGGTGTGGTGAATAATTAGAGTTGTTATGAATAGTGTGCTTAAAATACACAATAATTAAAGCTAATCATCAAACCCACAGCACACACACACCCGCAGTTATCTCTGTGCCGTGTGAGGACGGGATTATGGGCCATCTGGGTGAGGCTGAGGTTCTGAAGCAGGTCAAGATGGCGAGGAGAGAGAGGACATGACACATAAAAGATAGGTCCAGGGCCTGGCATGGCGGCTGCGCAGCAGCTGACCTCAGGAAGGGGCTTCACTGCTTGACCCAAGGCTTTTGCAAGTCCTTGTCTGCATTGTGTCAGCTGGGACGACATTGATCTAAATATTTAACAACAACAACAACAACAAACATACACTACACTTTCACACACACTAGTTCATTAGTATTCGAGTGTTTATCATTAAGGTGTTCAGTGTCTTATTGTGTGTATCAAGTCTCATATAAGGCATGAAAAGGCTCAAATGTTAACTTATAAATAAATGGGAAGGACTTTGCTAAACCTCAGTCAGAAAATTTCAACCTTTTATACACCATAAGATCTGGAAATATTAAAAGTTTTCATTTTTACCTTAATATTCTGCTTGTTTTGAGCATGAACACAGAAGTGAGACCACTTTTTGACTATTTTTTTTACGTTGTTAACAGTAACTCTCTAAAATGTCTAGGCTGTATAAACATTTTCACACAGCTACTCATACAAACCCAGTTCTATACAGATTTCTGGAGAAGCTTTGGGAATAAATATATCACGAGACGAGTGAGCAACTCCGGCTAATCAATAAATCAATTGAAATGATTTTTTTTCCCTTAATAAATACTTATATTAAATATTATATATTATAATAAATCACAATGCTTTAAAACATTAATGTTGTAGCATTATTAAACACATAGTTAATGCTGGATAATGACAAAAGAGGTTTTTAAGATCGTGTCTCATTAGCATATTAGCTTCTCTGATACAGATCAACTACGCTAAAAGATAATTAAAGATAATTAAATTAATAATCCTAAACATGACATTTGAAAACTAGATAGCAAAAATATTATATTTTAATAAATAATAACTTAAATCACTTGCCCTTAAAGATTTATAAGTTATATATAAAGTTAACGCAAGATGCTAAGGAGCCGAAAATCCGTTAAACCGTTCACACGCACGAGACCTGTTTAAATTGTTCAACGGCGACAACGAATTGGGAAGATTTTTGCTCTTTTGCATTTGCTCTATTCATTATATAATTTAATGATTTTATGTGTTTTACTTTTATTAACGTGTGCTCTTTTGTATGCACTTAATCATAACTAAATTGTGTACGTAAACAATTCGTTGTCGCGTGCTGACTGTATCGAATCGAATTTGATTCGTTGAGATCCGGTTCTTTAAGAGCCTGCTCCTGTAGGCGAAGCAAAGAGTCGATTCTTTCTACAAGGATTCGTTTGTAACACGTTGCTTAAAAAGAGCCGAAAATGAAATTAAACCATGCGAAACAAAGGAAACAAAAGCGATACGACGAAATTAAATAGAGTTGAACTGATTGCACGGCATAAAAAAAAAGCCCACAGTGATGTTTATAGATTACAGATTACAGACAGGCTGTATGTATTAGTGTATGTTTATTATATACGTGTGGCAAGGAATTAGACACGGACATTCCAAAAAAAAATTCCATAGACACAGGAGGGGAAATGATTTAATTCTTAAATAATCACATTCGAAGAACTTCAGAAAGTGAAGCAAAACGATGACCTTATCGCACGTGCTAGTCTAACTTAAAATAAATAACGTAACTCTGAGCGAGATATTCAGATTAAAAGGTAAATTAATACTTAAGTTAGGTGTTTGTTTAATGTGCATTCTGAAACATAATCAAAGACAGCTAAAATAACCCGAAAGAGTGGAAGTTCGAATCACTTTAGTGAATCGAATCACTAATAAAGAAACACGTCTCTTCCCGCTAGGAGGCGCGCATGCGCAACAAGTGTGTCGCCCCACCACACACACACACACACACACACAAGCAGCTGGAGTGAAAATGGCCGGCCAGGAGGATCCAGTGCAGCGTGAAATCCACCAGGATTGGGCGAATCGCGAGTATATCGAAGTGATTACGAGCAGCATCAAGAAAATCGCCGACTTCCTCAACTCTTTCGGTGGGTTTATTCACAGAAACAGTAAACAAATGTTAGGTGTGAAAAGCCGCTTGTTCCTGAAGGCTGTAATGCTAACTGCGCTAGCGGCTCGGAGATGAGGAGTGGCTAGTCGGCTGACTGAAGCTTCCGGTGTTGTTCCTTACAGCTGGCTGCCTCGAATAAACACTTTATAACTCATTTATAAACGTTTGCTGTTTCTGAAATGTTTTCGACGCGTTATAGAGTACAGAACATGAGAGACGTGTCATTTATCCCCTTCCAGCTTGTCAGGAAGCTAGCTAGCATAACAAGACAACATTGCTAGTCGATGTGGAGTTGACATAATTCATGACGTTCCAGTTAATAAATGAAGAAATGAAGATATTTGTAGATACATTAATATGTTATAACAAGTATTTTTCCCTGAAATGTGGAATATTTCTCGTTGTGTCTTTATAGCTTGTTTATGTAAGACCTGTAACATCAGCTGCAGCTGTTATTCATTTCAGCTCCATTTCTGTCGAAATATAACGATTTTTAAACATTTTTTAGTTGATTCTGTAAAATGAGCATTTTTAAGCTAACTATTACTTAACTAACTAACTATACTATTATATATTAACTAACTATACTATTATATATTAACTAACTATACTATTAGCACCTAGGTTTTGAAATTGTTCTTTTGCATTGAACTGAATTCAATCACAATCACCAAAACAAAATGAATGATGGTGATTTAACATATATTTTATATTTATATCTTTTTAAATCTATTTCCTCCTCAGATATGTCCTGCAGGTCCCGTTTAGCCACGCTGAACGAGAAGCTCACTGCCCTGGAGAGAAGGATTGAGTACATCGAGGCCAGAGTGAGTGAAAACGTGATAAAGCATGGGGTTGTAAACTGTATGTTCAGGATGTAAACTCGTATCAAATACATCACAGAATTTGCGCCGGAGACACAAAGCCTCAGAGTTTGGTGTGAGTTTGGGTTCACCTCATGATCATCACAAACTGTTATATAAACAAAAGGGTGTTTAACGAAAAACGTTTAATGCTGAGTGTGAACATGTCCAATGGAAATGTACAATGATCAGGCATAACATTATGACCAGCTGCCTAATATTGTGTTGGTTCCCCTTTTGCTGCGAAAACAGCCCTGTCCCGTCGAGGCATGGACTCTACTAGATCCATGAAGGTGTGTTGTGGTATCTGGCACCAAGATGTTCGCAGCAGATACTTTAAGTCCTGTAATTTACAAGGTGGGGCCTCCACCTCACAACTTACAGGACTTACAGGATACTTTTACTAGATACTGACCACTGCAGACTGGGAACACCCCACAAGAGCTGCAGATTTGGAGATGTTCTGATCCAGTGGTCTAGCCATCACAATTTGGCTCTTCGTCAAACTCGCTCAAATCCTTACGCTTGTCCATTTTTCCTGCTTCTAACACATCAACTTTGAGGACAAAATGTTGACTTGCTGCCTAATATATCCCACCCACTAACAGGGGCCATGATGAGGAGATCATCAGAGTTATTCACTTCACCTCTCAGTGCTCAGGATGTTATGCCTGATCGGTGTATTCCTAGAACATTTTGATGCCTTTGTGATGCTCAGCTTGGCAAAATTGTCCGTTTTCCGTTTTTTGAGCAGCAGTTGTGGTGGAATGAAATGCATCATGGTGTAAAGCAGCAGAAAGTGAGAAAACAAGGACAGAAGAATATTCTCAGTGTGTAACATGAACGACATTAGAAAAAAGTAATATCGAGTCACGTTTACATCCTCGTTTACGTCTGTGTTAACGTTCTTCACTAGCTGACTAACTAAACCCCACATAACTACCACAAAGTTTATGATTTGTTTTCAAAAGCCCGTTCCCGACAATCTGAACTTACTGTCACTTTCTTTGTTTAAGGTTACAAAAGGGGAAACGCTGACCTAACCTCCCTGATGCTGAGGACGAGACAAAATGGCCACACGTCTTTCTTTCTTTTCCTTTTTTCCCCCCCTAAATGTACTTATTCACCTTAAATAACCAAGCGACTGTTTTTTCGAGGAGCATTTTTAAAGCCCCAGTTAGGAACTGCTGACAATGCTGCGCCGCTTTGGGACTCAAAAAGGGAAGTCGAGGTATTGTACGGTTAAAAAAACAACGGTTCCGGTCTGGCTCTAGCAGTTCCTCACTGCGGCTTTAACGCGTGGGACCATCCTTCACGTGTGACCATTTCAATTTCCCACAATTTCTGCCTCAGTATTGAACATCTGGGTTTTTTAATTATTATTATGTCGAAATCTTCATTTGACTTGTTATTACTGTCTCTGTGGTGACTGCACTCCATCGTAATCCTGAGTAAAATTGAGCAAGTGGGTGATTCAGACACTAAACATAGATATCAGATAAAACGAGCGAGTTCGACATCAAAATGGTTAGTTTTTTTCTAAAAAATGTTCTAAAACAAAAAATGGAGTTTGTTTACTCTGCACCGTACGTCAGTGACCGGTTTCTGTACATATTTTGTAAGTGTTGGAAGGCAACAGCCTGCGTTGGCAGAAACACCCCTGTGCCCTGTGACGGTTTCTCACGCAATAGCACACATCTTCACACGGCGAGGGCGAGCGTGCGGGCCGAGAGGCGGGACGAGTTACTCAAGTGCCAATTATCGATGGTGCGGACGTGCCGGCGGCCTCTCCACTGCTGACTTTGTGTTTTAATGCTCATTCTTTGATGTATCGTGGTTTAAAGAGTAATAATAAACATGTTACATAACTGTACTGTGTACGTGTTCATTTTGTCATCCGAACAAACTTGTTCACTCCTCTGTCTTATTTCTAATAGCTTCTACAGTCAATGCTAAATGTGAATGAACCTTAGTGCTGGTCAGACAGTAGATGTCTGGACAGTGGTAGCTCAAGGGCTCTGGGTCGTTGACCAGAAGATCAGGGTCCAAGCCCCAGCACCACCAAGCTGCCAGTGTTGGGCCCTTGAGCAAGGCCCTAACCCAACCTGCTCCAGGGGGGGTGCATCATGGCTGACCCTGGGCTCTGACCCCGAACCCCGAAGAAAGAATTTCACTGTGCAGTAATGTAGATGTGACAAATAAATAAGAGTTAAAATAGGAAGCTCAGGAACAATTCAAACGCTTCTGCTTCTCAGGCGTGAAGGTTTCTGACACTTCATACCCCCTTCACCACTCTGTCTAATAAGAAGATATCGATTAGGTCATAGTTTCTGTAATAACTCATTCCTGTTGATGTGCGCGACAGATGATTCACAGAAACATGAAGATTTTTATTATTTATCAGAGAGATTATAATATTTGATGTGGTGATGGTTTCTGTGAGATGTTTCTTCAACATTTATGGACAGAAGAGTCTCCAGAGTCGGCTCTTTGTTACAGTCAGAGGGAAGATTTCTGACCTTGTTCTTCAGAGCGGTTTATGATTTGAGATTTCTCAGTAACATGACAAGCTCTTTTTTTTGCCTGATTGACTAAAGAGAAGAGAACCAGGATCATCTGGTTTACAGTGAGAGAACTTCACACATCAGTTAGGTTCACGTCATTAAATGTGACTATAAACAGATAAATGTTTGATCATTTCATTTAAAAAATCTCTGTCATGTTGCTGTGGGATAAGAGATCACTTTATAACACACTGTTACAGGAAAATAAACAGCAGGCCCCATCATCATCATCATCATCATCATCATCATGGATAATTTAATCATGTTTCATATTATGTGCAATATCTTCTTAATTCCCGAGCGCCTTTTTTGTACCTTAAAAAAATATGTAAATATAGAATTCTTTTTTTATTTATATTTTTGAAGACATTTGTTACTCATGAATATGTTTATATATATAAGTCCTTTCCTGTCCTCTCCTCTCGTGTCCTCTCCTCTCGTGTCCTCTCCTCTCCTCTCCTCTCCTCTCCTCTCCTCTCCTCTCCTCTTCTCTTCTCTCCTCTCCTATCCTCTCCTCTCCTATCCTCTTCTCTCCTCTCCTGTCCTCTCCTCTCGTGTCCTCTCCTCTCCTGTCCTCTCCTCTTGTGTCCTCTCCTGTCCTCTCCTCTTCTCTTCTCTCCTCTCCTCTCCTCTCCTGTCCTCTCCTCTCCTATCCTCTCCTGTCCTCTCCTCTCCTCTCCTCTCCTCTCCTGTCCTCTCCTCTCCTGTCCTCTCCTCTTCTCTCCTGTCCTCTCCTCTCCTCTTCTCTTCTCTCCTGTCCTCTCCTATCCCCTCCTATCCTCTTCTCTCCTGTCCTCTCCTATCGTATCCCCTCCTGTCCTCTCCTCTCCTGTCCTCTACTCTCCTCTCCTGTCCTCTCCTCTCCTCACCTGTCCTCTCCTCTCCTGTCCTCTCCTCTCCTCTTCTCTCCTATCCCTTCCTATCCTCTTCTCTCCTGTCCTCTCCTCTCCTGTCCTCTCCTCTCCTCTTCTCTCCTGTCCTCTCCTCTCCTGTCCTCTACTCTCCTCTCCTCACCTGTCCTCTCCTCTCCTGTCCTCTCCTCTTCTCTCCTATCGTATCCCCTCCTGTCCTCTTCTCTCCTGTCCTCTACTCTCCTCTCCTGTCCTCTCCTCTCCTCACCTGTCCTCTCCTCTCCTGTCCTCTCCTGTCCTCACCTCTCCTCTCCTGTCCTCTCCTCTTCTCTCCTGTCCTCTCCTCTCCTGTCCTCTACTCTCCTCTCCTCACCTGTCCTCTCCTCTCCTCACCTCTCTTCTCCTCACCTGTTCTCTCCTCTCCTCTACTCTCCTGTCCTCTCCTCTCCTGTCCTCTCCTCTCCTCACCTCTCTTCTCCTCTCCTCACCTGTCCTCTCCTCTCCTGTCCTCTCCTCTCCTGTCCTCACCTGTCTTCTCCTCTCCTCTCCTCACCTGTCCTCTCCTCTCCTGTCCTCTCCTCTCCTCTACTCTCCTGTCCTCTCCTCTCCTGTCCTCACCTGTCTTCTCCTCTCCTCTCCTCACCTGTCCTCTCCTCTCCTGTCCTCTCCTCTCCTCTACTCTCCTGTCCTCTACTCTCCTGTCCTCTCCTCTCCTCACCTGTCCTCTCCTCTCCTCACCTGTCCTCTCCTCTCCTCACCTCTCTTCTCCTCACCTGTTCTCTCCTCTCCTCTCCTGTCCTCTCCTCTCCTCTCCTGTCCTCTCCTCACCTGTCCTCACCTCTCCTCTCCTCACCTGTCCTCTCCTCACCTGTCCTCTCCTCTCCTCTCCTCACCTGTCCTCTCCTCTCCTCTTCTCTCCTGTCCTCACCTGTCTTCTCCTCTTCTCTCCTGTCCTCACCTCTCCTCTCCTCTCCTGTCCTCTACTCTCCTGTCCTCTCCTCTCCTCTCCTCTCCTCTTCTCTCCTGTCCTCACCTCTCCTCTCCTCTCCTGTCCTGTATACATGCTGCCTTTTTACTGTTGTTTTCAAAGTCTGAATTTGTTCTCGAAATGTTAATTAAATGGAAAATTTAAAAGTCAAAGTCTCCTCTAACCCTATCCTAAAACTGCACTCCCAGGTGTTTTATTCCTTGCTCGTTAGTCAGTTATTAATTATTTTATGTCAGATGTCCACTGGATATTCTACCCTCTGCGTTCACATGTGGACACAAAATTAATCAAATATTTGAGCAATTTCCCTTTCAGACCATGTTTGTGTTTAATAATAAGCTGCACGTGCACAGAGTTTGATTTCCGGTTTGCGATGGGACTTTAGGTTTGTATTTGTTGTGGTTTAGAAGCACAGTTACTTCCTGTTTCCTGTTCGCGGTGTGTGTTGATATTGAGAGTCACAGAACATTTTACATTTTAATTTTATTATAATTATTAACACGGAAATGGTTTTAGAGCCAAGGCTCCGCTCTGTGTATAAGGAAAGTTTCCTCTAACGTGTTTGTATAAATAATAATGATTGGTTTATACGGAGGGGACATCAGCAACGCTCAGGAAAATGTCCCGGTTTGCGTGGAAAAAGGTGCGAGTGATGACAGTTTTCCCAACTTCCAGGTATATTCTCGTCCCTCTTTGTTTATTTATAATGTTAATATATAACGAGCTTTTATTTGATTTTGTTTAGCATTTTCTCGCGTGTTTAAGCATGCTCTATGCTGCAGTGTCTGTTTAAGGCCACTAGATGGCAGCAGAGACTCACGCTGACCTGCATGGCCCTGCTTACTGCTTATGATTATTTATTTGTGTAAGATTTGTATTTTAAAAACTTATTTATTTTCTTTAATAAATAATTCTTACGATGCGCTCAATTAATAGTTTGTTATTATTATTAAAATTGTATCAAACACTGAAAACAGCAGGTATCATTTATTTATTTATTTATTTATTTTCTTTCTACAAATTTTTAACACTGTGTATGTGTTTGTGTGCTTCAGTACACTCCAGAGAACATTCAGGGTGTGGGCTGTGATGTTGACCCGAGTGAAGTGACCCTGCCAGGCTGTTCATGTCACTCGCTGTCCTGTGAGCCGCTCAGCTGCCCATGCCTGCGTTTTGGCCTGGTGTACACCGAGGGAGGTTTACTGGAGCAGCGAGAGGAGTCGGCTGCCTCTTACAGCCAGCCTGTGTTTGAATGTAATGCCCTGTGTGCGTGTGGCGAGTCCTGTCGGTCCCGTGTGGTCCAGAACGGCCTGCAAACCCGCCTCTGTGTTTTCCGAACCGAGAACCGTGGCTGGGGGGTCGTGACCCTGGATGCCATCAAACGTGGCAGTTTTGTGTGCGAGTACGCCGGGGAGGTGATCGGGTTTGAGGAGGCACAGCGGAGGCAGCTGTCCCAGACTCCCGAGGATAAGAATTACATCATCGCCGTGCAGGAACACGGCGGCTCGCTGAGGCTAGGTGTGACGTTTGTGGATCCGGTCGCCGTGGGCAATGTGGGCCGCTTTCTGAACCACTCCTGCCAGCCCAACCTGACCATGGTGCCCGTGCGCGTGCACTCCCTCGTGCCCAGACTGGCCCTGTTCTCCAGCCGAGACATAGAGCCGGGTGAGGAACTCACCTTCGATTACTCGGGAGGACGTGCGCCGAGAACTGACGCTTCTGGTGAAGATCTCCAGAGGAAAGTGTGTCTGTGTGGCGCACAGAACTGCTCTGGCTTTTTACCTTTAGACTTTTCAGTCCTGCGCTGAGATTAAAGGAGAGAAATGATTCTGTAGGTTATTTTATAATGCGTTTATAGTGTGTTAACACCATTTATGTCATCGTTGTGAACACACACACACACACACACAGTATGGCAGCTGACATCAATCTGACAGCGTCTTACAGAGACAGTCATTATTAAATAATATCTCGGAGACCTGAGGGTAACGCTGACACCTCTGTGACAGCACGGTCTCCGGTTCGAACATAAACTCAGGTTACTGTGTGGATGATGTCATGTTCTCCTCGTGTCTGTGGGTTTCCTCTAGATTGATTAAGTTCGAAAATGATGGCGAAGGTTTCATAGACGTGCATAGAATAAAATCCTGGTATTACACACATTAATGCCTTTAACTGTGGAAGACTCTCTTCTTATTGGTCTACACATGAAGTTTCTGGAAATTCCTATTTCCCAGCTGGTAATGTAGCTTTCTGGAAAGTTCAGAAATCCTGACGACTTCCTAAATTGCTAATTTAGCTTTTGGAAAAAAAAAATAGATTTTGGAAATTTTCAAATAGTCACCTGGTTCTTGAATTGGCAGTATAGATTCAGGATTCCCAACTGGTTCCTGAACTGGAAATCTGTTAGAAAATTCTGGAATTCTAACATGTTAAGCACCAGTTTTAGCTTTATTACCAAATATCAATTCAGGAAAACGCTTCAGTGCTCTCAATACCCACTATAGTCTTGAGATACGTGGTGAAGACTCTTTCATATTTATAGATCTCAGTCCCTCACATGATAGATAGATAGATAGATAGATAGATAGATAGATAGATAGATAGATAGATAGATAGATAGATAATTTATTCATCCCAAAGGGATATTTTGGTGTCCGTGTGACATCACAGAGCTGAAGCCGATTACACACAATACATGAAGTGTAATGTGTTGATGTTGAACTGGACCACTTGTTCCATCCCACTTATGTTCTGTGTCGCAAACACCGGTCCAGGTTTCCTCCCTCACTGTGCGTGTCCGTCTTTGGAGCGAGTTTCAGAACCAACGTCTTCCTCTTTAACAGAACTTTCTACTGGAGCCAAAGCTCAGGGGTAATAAGCAATTAAAAAGAGCCTCTGGGTGTTTGGATATAGAAACGGCGCTCTCTCCCCAGCGCCACACAGAGGAGGGGGCCGGAGCGACCCACTTCATTCTTAAATCTCCTCTCTCTCTCTCTCTCCTCCACGTCTCTGCCCCACTTCTAGCCGGGACCCGCCTTCATCTCTACAGCGATATTAATATCCTCATCTGGGTTAATTAGCCCAGAGACCCTGAGATACAGAACAGGGCTCCAGAAACCAGACCGGAACACGAGGCCCGTCGACGTGAGAGAGCCGATCTGATCTGTCTGCCTGCGGAGTAAATAATCTACAGTAACATCCAGCATGTTGATCACAACTCTGCAACTTCACCTTAACTCCCCGCTCGTTATTCACTCACTCACTCTGACGCGTGCGATTTAATCTGGATCCACTGGTTACTCCTAAAGTCCTAGGATAAAATAAACTCCAAACGGCAATCAGCCAGAATGTGACTGCAGTCTCGAAGCTTGTTTAGCTTTGCACTGGAGCTTGGGTTTAATGTAGCAAGATAAATATAATAATATTATAATTAAATATGAGGTCAGATTTGTCTGATAAGACGAGGTCCGATGGGTCAGGTTTGCCTTTAAGCTCTGGTTGTTCAGTTCATGTTGTTTGATGAGGAAGCCAGATGTGATGACGGAAAAGAATTCCCCGAGGACGAACCAGACACAAAAAGGGATCCCATCCTCTCCTGGTTCGTCCAAGATGGCCGCCTCTATAACGTCACAATATTCGGCTTCAGCGAGGTTTATTTCACTGAGACTTCGGAGAAACTGCGAGATCAGGATTTTTTACCTGAGACTGACCTTTTAATTGACTACATGTGGCATAAAGGAGGAATTTTTTAATAGAGCTGAGCAGAGAGACTCCTCATTCCTTTCTATCTGGTGAATGAGAGAATATCAACACACTGAGTCTTTACTATGAGATCATCTTAATGGTGATCATCATGAAGCCCAGTATGAGTCAGGGGTGCCATAACTGCTTTATTTTGTACACATTCAATCATCTTTTTTCCATGCTTTAGGCCGTTCACTTATGATTTTTCTCCAAGATATTTTTCTCTTCCTTTGCGGCTGCCGTTAATGGACTTTTATTAAGGGCTTTTTTTTCTCGGCAGCTGCTTTTGTCAGTGCCATTGTGCTCAGTGTCTATTAACTGTGCTTCTCTTCCTCTCTGATGTCTGTTAAACCGCTTCCTCAGAAAATGAGTGTGTGCGGTCTCGGCCCGGCCCGCCAGGGCCTTTCGGTCTCCCAGAGGTGATTTTCGTGAGGAATTCAATCGAGTGTGGCTGCAGGTTCACGTGGTGTTGAGCTGCAGGTCCGCTTTTGAATTCTTGTGAAAATAGTTTTTTGTGTCTCACAGCTGTTCTGTAACTTCCTGACACGTTACGACACACGAGAAAGCCGCTTCGGGGTTGCAGGGCGGCGTTGTGCACGCTGGCGTTTCCTCACCAGTGCAGGAGGAACCTTATCTCCTCGGATCAGACCGGAGGAGAAGCCTTACTGACTTGTCTGTGATTAGACTCTCTGAAATTTGACTTGTGTCTCATGACTCATTGCGTCGAGTGAGTAAGCAAGTCTCCCGAGTCTCTATGGCAACAGAATGTGCGATATCGATTGGACGGTGAGTGTGGGCAGTGCTTCACAGCGATTGTTGGCCGGTGAAAGCAGAAATCCTGCGCTGCTGATGGAGCGACCTTCAGCTTAACCATCACGTTGCCCCCAGAGCCTGCCATCGTCATCGTTCCATTTAGGCCGGACTGATTCATGGCTCCGTGGAGCTGCTTCTCCACCCGCTGTCCGTCAGGGAGCAGGCTAGACTTTGGGGTCATGACCTCAGGTCGCAGTGTGGATCATAATATCCGGTTGCAGAAAATAGAAAGTGTTGAAGTTGCTGCTAGATTTGCAGTAAATCTTGTCAAAACAGAAGCGTGCAGGAACACAAACGTACAGATACTGAGATATTTTCACATGTTTAGGGTTTCAGGGTTATATGAGAGTTTCAGTTGATTATTTTCCCGTAACAGCAACTGTTTTATTCCTCTTACACCACAGCTAACCTTTTTATAAAATAAACTATTAGTGAAAGAGCCATCCATTTATAATCACATTTAATGCCCATAAAACAAGTTCCTGTTCTCACCGTCGCTCCCTCACCAGCCTCTCCCTCTTTTTTCTTTCTGTTGATGTTAATAAGACACTCGTCACGTTTCCAAATCTTTACCTCTGACTCTTAACAAGCCCTGACACTGGAGACTCCTTCCATACCTGCTTCGTGACGTACACGCACCTTACACGGGTTTTTAACGTGTGATGGCGAGTGTGTGACGTTTCTTATAAAAAAAGTATCAAACACCTAAGACATCTTCAAAACAGTGATTTAGATACTAAACTGGTGGCTCTACCAGCGCTGCTAACAATGTTAGCCTTAATGTTTCGCTAGTTAAAGCAGTGTCCTTGCTGATGTAGAATTTATTTTCCCTCAACCGGCCCTTTAATCACATGTGCTAACGTAAGTGTAACAGAAACGTACATCAAACTGACCAGAACATTAGAGTCTATTTCTGGATTCTCCCACAAGTCTTCTGCTGCTTTATAAACAGGTCGAAAGTCTCTCACTGTTTCAAAACAAACATCCCAAATGATGTCTGTTGGGGTTACTGCGTTTATTTATTTATATTTTTTAATTCGCCCCCGTTTCCTTCTTGGAAACTGGGCCAGTGGTTTATTTCGGCAGAGCGGCCCATAAGCCCCGTGCACTACGCCGCACGCTGTGAGCGTATTTAAAGCAGCAGTGGCTGTATGTCTATATGGGACAATGTGTCAAGAGCACTGAGGGCACAGTGGCGTTGGGATGGCCTACATTACATCTGTGTGCAAAAAAATGTCAAACACCTAGTGCCACTTTCTCTATTTGTCCTCTTGTGAGTTAAAAAAAAAAAAAAAAATTGGGTCAGTGTAATTGTTGTCTATTGAATTCAGATTAAAGAGTCAGTCTGTTATTTCGAAAAGTGCTTCTTTAATAATCATATCATTTCAAAGAAGCCTGATTGTATATGATATGTTTATTACTGGCATGCAGTGGTAGGAAATCTTTAGCTTTGTTTTTGTTTCAGGCTTCTGTTGAGATTTTTTTTCTGGCCCTGAAATGAATCCCGCAGCTCTGCACTAATCAGTGCTGCTTCTCTCTGTCCTCTTCACTAGATGAGGGTTTGTGTTTTAACTGAAGTGATCTGGTCAAGCGGAGTTCACATAACAGGCACTAGGGGGGGCTTTTAAAATGACACACTGCCCCTTTAAATTAGCAGTTTTCACCAGGTTGAAGTCTTCAGTTAATTTAACATTTTAACCGGTTAGAATTTCCTCCTTGCCTCCTGCTGATTGCGGAGCTGGAGCCTCCCGACGTCCTCCAGTGCCGACGCTTCCAGCCATCGGCGATCCAGCCGTCTCCTAATCAAGGCCTCCCACAATCTAATCACGTCTAATCAAGAGGCTCTCGACGTGAAGGGAGGCTTCAAAGCCGTCAGACGGATCAGATGGGTGAGACGTGCGAGGGGAACGGCGAGATCGACAGCGGCAGAAATAGAAACGGCAGCCTGTCATGTCGGAAGTGGGTTACGTCTCTGATGAGAAAGCAGATGTCGTGGTGTCCACGCCAGCTCTCGTCCACTGCCTCTGTTAGCCGGTGGCCACAACTGGTGCATGTTATTTTCAGATTTATGTGATTTAGATTTCTGTGCTGTACGGAGCCCTTATTTATCTAGTCCTTATGATGAGTTTTATTCAGTGGGTCTCAGTATTTTACTGTATTTCTGTTTTGTAGTTACTGAATTACTCTGAATTACTGAATTACTTATTTATTTGTTTATTTATTTCCATTTTAATTACGTCTCAGAGCAGGCCACTTTTTGTTTTGTTTGAATAATAATAATACTTTCCTACCAGAGGTTAATCAACATCCTGTACATTCCTGTAGATCATGCTTGAGTTTCCTCAGTAGCTCGTGGTCACTGTTGGTCATTTCAGCGTTCCGGCTGATGTGCTTTTTTTTATAGTCACTTTATAATTAAAAATAAAAAATTCTCTCGAGTTTGACGAAGGGTCAAATTGTGATGGATAGACCACTGGATCAGAGCATCTCCAGAACTGCAGCTCTTGTGGGGTGTTCCCGGTCTGCAGTGGTCAGTATCTATCAAAAGTGGTCCAAGGAAGGAAGGTCAAGGCTCGTTGATGCACATGGGGAGTGAAGGCTGGCCCGTGTGATCCGATCCAACAGACGAGCTCCTACCTACCTAAGCATTGTTGCAGACCATGTACACCCTTTCATGGAAACGGTATTCCCTGATGGCTGTGGCCTTTTTCAGCAGGATAAAGCGCCGCGCCACAATGCAGAAATGGTTCAGGAATGCTTTGATGAGCACAACAATTGACCATCTGTGGGAAACAAACAAGTCCGATCCATGGAGACCCCACCTCACAAATTACATGACTTAAAGGATCTGCTGTTAACATCTTGGTGCCAGATCCCACAGCACACCTTCACGGATCTAGTGGAGTCCATGCCCTGATGGGTCAGGGCTGTTTTGGCAGCAAAAGGGGGATCAACACAATATTATATATATATATACACTATATTGCCAAAAGTATTCGCTCACCCATCCAAATAATCAGAATCAGGTGTTCCAATCACTTCCATGGCCACAGGTGTATAAAATCAAGCACCTAGGCATGCAGACTGTTTTTACAAACATTTGTGAAAGAATGGGTCGCTCTCAGGAGCTCAGTGAATTCCAGCGTGGAACTGTGATAGGATGCCACCTGTGCAACAAATCCAGTCGTGAAATTTCCTCGCTCCTAAATATTCCACTGTCAACTGTCAGCTGTATTATAAGAACGTGGAAGTGTTTGGGAACGACAGCAACTCAGCCACGAAGTGGTAGGCCACGTAAACTGACGGAGCGGGGTCAGCGGATGCTGAGGTGCATAGTGCGAAGAGGTCGCCAACTTTCTGCAGAGTCAATCGCTACAGACCTCCAAACTTCATGTGGCCTTCAGATTAGCTCAAGAACAGTGCGCAGAGAGCTTCATGGAATGGGTTTCCATGGCCGAGCAGCTGCATCCAAGCCATACATCACCAAGTGCAATGCAAAGCGTCGGATGCAGTGGTGTAAAGCACGCCGCCACTGGACTCTAGAGCAGTGGAGACGCGTTCTCTGGAGTGACGAATCACGCTTCTCCATCTGGCAATCTGATGGACGAGTCTGGGTTTGGCGGTTGCCAGGAGAACGGTACTTGTCTGACTGCATTGTGCCAAGTGTAAAGTTTGGTGGAGGGGGGATTATGGTGTGGGGTTGTTTTTCAGGAGCTGGGCTTGGCCCCTTAGTTCCAGTGAAAGGAACTCTGAATGCTTCAGCATACCAAGACATTTTGGACAATTCCATGCTCCCAACTTTGTGGGAACAGTTTGGAGCTGGCCCCTTCCTCTTCCAACATGACTGTGCACCAGTGCACAAAGCAAGGTCCATAAAGACATGGATGACAGAGTCTGGTGTGGATGAACTTGACTGGCCTGCACAGAGTCCTGACCTCAACCCGATAGAACACCTTTGGGATGAATTAGAGCGGAGACTGAGAGCCAGGCCTTCTCGTCCAACATCAGTGTGTGACCTCACAAATGCGCTTCTGGAAGAATGGTCAAAAATTCCCATAAACACATTCCTAAACCTTGTGGACAGCCTTCCCAGAAGAGTTGAAGCTGTTATAGCTGCAAAGGGTGGACCGACGTCATATTGAACCCTATGGATTAGGAATGGGATGTCACTTAAGTTCATATGCGAGTCAAGGCAGGTGAGCGAATACTTTTGGCAATATAGTGTATATATATAGGCAGGTGGTCATAATGTTATGGCTGATGTGTGTATAATAGTGGCCAAAGAGTGTAGCCTAATTTATTCATTTTACTCCACTGTAAGCCTGACCAGGAGGTTACTAAGGATGAATAACTGCTGTAATGGAGTGATGTTGATGAATGTGGTCTTTCTTGTCCTGCAAGCTTCATATCTGCTAGAACAAATGTAGAAAATGGAATGTAAATAGCTCGTGTGTATTTTTTTGTCTTTTTGTTTTGTTCCTTTGGTTCCAGTCTTATGCATTCCTCTAGTCTGAACCAGATCTGTGCATCGATTACACTGATCATTTGTTCTATTGCTACTCTGTGTTAATGCGTGTGTGTGTACGTGTTAGTGTGCATGTGTATGTGTGTGTATGTATGTGTATGTGTGTGTGCGTGTATGTACGTATGTGTGTGTGGTTGCGTGTAAGTGAGTGAGTGTGTTCGTGTGTGTATGTGTGCATGTATCTGTGAGTGTGTGTGTGTGTATGTGTGGTGCATGTATGTGTGAGTGTGTGCGTGTGTGTGTGTGCATGTATGTGTGTGTGGGTGTGTGTGTATGTGTGTGTGTGTATGTGTGTGTGTGTGTGTGTGTGTGCAGAATATGAATAAATAATGAAATGCTCTATATTAGCTCAGAGTTACATGATCTTTCCTCCATGTTTCTCTGCCTCTCCATCACTCCATCTCCTGTCTGAGCTCTGAACCCTCCTCAGAACTTAGGAGAATACCACAGTAACACGTTTCCATAGTTACCACATCAGCGAGTGGGAGATACTGTATAGATTCCCACACCAGGGTTTCAAGAGCTGTTTTAGTAAAAAAGATCAGCCCAAGTGGGCCTGGAAAGCTAAGAGCAAAATGTTAACACAGAGGTTGGACTCCTACGTCGCTACAAAGCCCTGCTTCTGCAGCAGGGTTCTCCAGGCCCGGAGTTTAGGCTCAATTACATCCATTTAAGGAGAAACATGTTTCGAACACGTCACGTTTCCTCCCTGAGACATGGCGTGGTGGGATTTACTGAACTGTGTGTAATCAGATGCTCAAACACACACACACACACACACACACACAGCATCTCTTCACATCTTTACAACCTTCAGTGACGTCGTTAAATCAGCTTACACCATGATGATTCCGATCATCACAACACTCCAGCTTACTCGCCACGCCTCCACTCTATCGCCTTTATGGCTTTTATGCGTTTACGTACTTTGCTTTTCAGATCCATTTCCCTGGAAAAGAATCTAACCGAAGGTTTATCAGTCATCGAGGCGTGAATCCGAAAAGAGCGGTCCGAGCCGAGCCACAGTGGATAATTAGAGCAAAACTACTAATGCTGCTGTAATAAGAACGTTTCCTCTGGGACATCCGAAGCCATTATCGCTGTATAATTGTCTTTTATTTTTAGTGAGGTACAACTTTGTGGTGTAGGGCAGAACACACTCACCTCCATGCTAAGACTGAACAACAATTTTTTTTTCCATACTTAGCTTGTATTAATTGATTTTTCCCCCTTTATTATAAGAATCAGCAATGTCTTTGACCAAAGCAGAACGTATTGAAATCATTCTCACGCCGGTCACAAGGTTGTGATGGACTTGAACAGGAAATACATAGAGTGTATTAACAAATTCAATAAGACTGGACCAACGGAGTGAGTGTTCATGAACTTTCCACTGATGAAGCCATCCATCCATCCATACATACCTCCATCTTCCTCCATTCTCTATATGTCTTCTGTATAAAACAGACATCAGTTTTTCTGCATGTAATACTCTATTCTTAAATAACACACATCCTTGAAGACTTGTAGCTGATTAAGGTCCATCTTCTCACTCAGACATGCACTGAAGTGTGTAAGCCCTGAGCAGAGCTGCTGATTTATTGTAAGCCAGCACCACTGGGGCAGTAATAAAGCAGCAGAGACATGGACTATGGATCAAAGCGAGATTGTCCTTGAAAATGAAACACGACACAGCCGAGCATTCGGTCCTTCCCTGCAGAATACCATCAACAATAGACGTACAGTTACTGTACCTTCTCCTGCGAGCGCTCACAAAAGCGCCATTCACCCCGCTATGATGTGTGGGATTGTTCCTCATCTCCATGACCCACACGAACGGGAGTTAGAGGAACAAACGGAAAGAGCTAATGTTCTCACCCTTTTCACAAACTGTAGGAGAATCGCCCTTCTTTTCAGAGAGCACTTTCTCTGGGTTGTTAAAACGCGACACTGGTGATGAGTCCATGAGCTCCCTCCTTACTGCCATGAGTTAATTCACTTTGTCTTGGCACGATCAGATACTGTATACTAAGCAGATTAACTGAGACAGATGTGCTGATAAAAGGACAGAGTGAAACATCTTTAAGCAACAGCTGTATGAGTGTCACATATAAAAAACAAACAAAATACATTCAGTACCACAAATGGTGACTATTTTAAATTCTGAACTCCGTCTCAGATAGCTCCCATAAAAGGAGCGGGACAATTCCGGGTGTTGTGACATCATTAACTTGTGATCAGTGAACCCTAACAACAGTAGCTTGAAGATCTAATCAGCCTTTCAGCCTTCATTTTGTTTTATATGAAGAGACATGTTGTTGTTGTTCCTTCGGCTGCTCCCAGCAGATCCTTCGGTCTACACGTTTCAGCTTGGCACAGGTTTTACACCTGATGCCCTTCCTGATGCAACCCTCCCATTTAATCCGGGCTTGGGACCGGCACTGAGAGTTAACTCTTCAGTGGCTGGGTTAGTGCCCTGTCTGAGAATCGAACCCGGGCCACGGCAATGAGAGCGTGGGATCCTGTCGCTGGATCACCGGGATTATGTGAAGGACAGTTGTGAGAGAGATACTTCTGCTGCAGATCCTGTCCACTAAGCTATGCTCCAAACCACATACAGTCTTTATTTCTCTTATATTTAAGAAATGCCTAAATATTATATGGCGAAAGCTTTTGACCAATCAATGGTCTGATTTCTAGCTCCACCCCTATTTTCTACACTCAACCAGAATAAACACATTAAACACAGATGCTTAGTTACGCTACCATGCTGGAAGATGACAAAGTTTTGTTCATGCTGAGCCACAATGTCACTCTGTGCTGTCTTCATCCATGAGCTCACGGAGACTCTTGGCCAGTGATGCTCTGATTGACCCTTGTCCCTCCCACCCCAGCCCCACTTTCCTTTCTTTCTTTGACTAGCTGTCATTTCTGTGATTCCTATGCTCTCCTGACCGTGAGGCAAACGCTTTCCTAAATATTTAACCAAGGCCCACTGCCCCTTCCAGCCGAACCGCAGTATGAGACCTGACTGAAAAGCAGACATTAAAACATAAGCATCACTGTGGGTGGAACTGACTAGATGACCTGATAATCTACTGCATATCCGATCATTTTTTGTATATTACCTCACAGGATGATTGACTCATATCGCTCTCTTCTCATTACCTGTTTTTCCAGAGAGTGATCTATTCACCACAGCAGGCCTGTTTGTGTGTAATTAATTATTTTGCAGTTCAAGTGCCTTTTCTCCATGTATCTAATAAGAAGAGGCAAGTGTGTGTGTGTGTGTGTGTGTGTGTGTACAGGGTCGTTGATCAAAGTGTGCCTCCTCCATTTTAGTGGAAATCAGCTACAATGCAGCAGCTGTGTCACTTAGAGTCAAACCATCTGTGAATATTTGCATCTGAAAGACCTGGAAGGCCCATCTTACCTCATATCACACACACTTGATAACACACACAAGGAAACACACACACACACACACAAACATATCCATATACATATACATATACGTATAGGTCACACATGGGTCAAGAACGTGGGTCAAGAGTGGTCAGATAAGCTTCTGTCTGTGAGGAGTTCTGCATGTTTGTGGGCTTTGTCTGGGTTCAGCTTTCTCCCACAGACCCCAAAACATGCCAGTACATATGTGTGTGTGTGTGTGTTTTATATATACTGTATATACAGTACATACACCGATCAGGCATAACATTATGACCACTGTGAAGTGAAGTGAATAAGACTGATGATCTCATCAAGGCACCTGTTAGTGGGTGGGATATATTAGGCAGCAAGTCAACATTTTGTCCTCAAAGTTGATGTTAGAAGCAGGAAAAATGGACAAGCGTAAGGATTTGAGCGAGTTTGACGAAGGGACAAATTGCGATGTCTAGACCACTGGATCAGAGCATCTCCAAAACTGCAACTCATGTGGGGTGTTCCGGTCTGCAGTGGTCAGTATCTATCAAAAGTATTCTTTAAGTCCTGCATAGAGACCCCACCTCACAATGTACAGGACTTAAAGTATCTGCTGCTAACATCTTGGTGCCAGATCCTACGGCACACCTTCAGAGATCTAGTAGAGTCCATGCCTCGACAGGTCAGGGCAGTTCTGTCAGCAAAAGGGAGACCAACACAATATTAGGCAGTTGGTTATAATATTATGCCTGATTTATATATATATATATATATATATATATATATATATATATATATATATATATAAAACATTTATTTATTTACTTATTATTTATTTATGTTAAGCTAGAGCCAAGCTGCAGGACAGGGAAGTTGATTTGGAAAGCAAGTCTTTAAGTCTGTGCCAAAGCTCACCACACAAAATAAGCTGAATGTCTAATGACTGAAATAATTTGTGAGTGTTTTCTTTTTAGGCCAAGAAAAAAAAAGTAGATCACCAACTCGGTTTGTGGGTCAGACTTATAAACTTGACATGAAAAGTAGAATTGAAGGCAGGAAACAGAGCTTTAAAAAAAAAATCCTCTCTGAAGGGTTTGAGCAGCATTTTGCAGGATGAAATGAAACGAGTGATAAGTGCATGGACAGGAGATGATGGCACTCTAATGAGAGGAGCATCGATTTCATGCATTTATACTTCATGTGTTCTGTGGCTTTGTGTCTGATGACCACGCTTTCAATAGTGACCACAGCATCGCCATAACATGCTCTTATGCATATGGTAAAATCTACACAGGGCTGTTTATGGCACATCTCTGACCACACTCTGCATGTGAGCTGAAAACCTGAGAGAAAAAAACCCCAACCTATTCCATCCTGCCTTAAAGAAAGACACAAAGACCTCTTTTATTAAGAAACAAAAATTCAGATGATCAGTGTGCCAATAACAGTTGATCTCTTAATCTAGACATTTCAGAGTCTAGGATGATCTACACTATATTGCCAAAAGTATTGGGACACCCCTCGAGATCATTGAATTCAGGTGTTGTTTTTCAGGGGTTGGGCTCGGCCCCTTAGTTCCAGTGAAAGGAACTCTTGATGCTTCAGCTTCATACCAAGACGTTTCGGACAATTTCATGCTTTGTGGGAACAGTTTGGGGATGACCCCTTCCTGTTCCAACATGACTGCACACCAGTGACCAAAGCAAGGTCCATAAAGACATGGATGAGTGAGTTTGGTGTGGAGGAACTTGACTGTCTTGCACAGAGTCTTGACCTCAACCCCATAGAACACCTTTGGGATGAATTAGAGTGGAGACTGTGAGCCAGACCTTCAACACGCTTCTAGAGGAATGGTCAAAAATTCCCATAAACACACTCCTAAACCTTGTGGAAAGCCTTCCCAGAAGAGTTGAAGCTGATATAACTGCAAAGGGCGGGACAACTCCATATTACATTCATATGCATGTAAAGGCAGACGTCCCAAAACTTTTGGCAGTAAAGTGTATCTTGGGTGTAAATTAAAAACGTGACTATCCTACTGGCAACTTCATCAGTTCCTGATTGTGTGTGTGTGTGTGTGTGTGTGTGCGTGCGCGCGCGCACACGATGTGTGGCATGGTAAATTCCATACTGAAGATACATCACTTTGAACTTTTATGCAAGACAAACAGACAATAGTAGACACAAAAAGGAAAAAAACGAGTTGTAGTGAGATCTACTGCTTTTTAATGTCTATTAAAAATACCTGTATTAAATAAATAAATAAATAAACACCATCACGAAGAAAAACTACATTTCCCACAGACAGGCGCGGTGAGAGAAAAAAGTGGGCGGAGCTTCCCCCGGCTCGTGGAGGTTGGAGAAGGAGCGGCGGAGCGCCGGGGACACACAGAGCCGTCAAACCAGACGCCGCGGTTTTCAACTGGACTCTTTTCCTCCCTTGTTTTCTTTTACTGGTCACCTACCATGGACTTACCGAGCGGCGAGAAGTGTGCGGACTTTGTCTCTCCCTGAGCGAGCTGTGTTTCGTCTTGTGTTCTGACACCTTCTCCATCTGCAGGAGGTAAAAGTTCAGTCCTCAGCTGATGTAGTAGTACTGTTCAGAAGGTAACGCTGCTGTGTGCGCGAGCATCATGCGCGAGCGTGGGATTTAAACCCGCCTGTCATGTTTAGAAAGATGTTTATTTATTTATTTATTGACGCTTAGAGGATTTTGTACGCCGTAATGTTTGGTTTCATTTTGGTCACTTTTGGAGGTCGTGTTCATGGATCTTGAGGCTCCTCAGAGAGATGACCGTTGGAAAAGTTCGTTGGTCCAAAAAAAAAAAAAAAATTTAAACGGCTATTTTTTTAACGCGCGAGCCCTTTCTATACTGAGATTAATGATAGACTGATTTTTCTACTCTTCTGGTTTCCATTACCTTTTAGGTAGGTGTCAGGAACCACAACACACATTTAAAACTTCCTCATTTTATTAAGCACTCTTCGGGTTAAGCAGTGGTTAAAAAGCTGCAGGTGATGGACTGACGGCCCACGGGTGGACGCACATCATGCTCCAGGCTCGAGTCCAGGGTTTCATCCCTCACTTTGTGAGTAGGTGTCATTAAAGTGCTGCAGGGATGTGCATGGGTCTCGGGTTTTGTCGCAGGAACATCTTATTTAAGGTGCTGTATGGTGGTGGTGGTGGTGATGATGATGAAGATGATGGAGTATGTTAGCTGTGCTGAAACGGAAGTGTTGGCATGGTGATTTCAGCGCGTGCCGTTGATCAAACAGCTGCCGTTAAAAAAACCCGTGTGTGTGTGTGTGTGTGTTTGGTCTCCCTTCATGGGTTCAGCTTCATCACGTGATAACGTCTCTATATCAAAGCCTCTCATTTATTTCTCTGACTTGATTGCACCTTGTCCATCCTGGGACCAAAAAGATTACTTGTTGCAGATTACTTCTTGGGATCTGGTGTCTCCAGGACAACATGCACGCTTTATTATTATTTTAACAGCTGGAGAATAAGACAAGATCATTTGTTAATTGATGTTAGTGGTGCTTCAAACCCCTCCCCTCCTCCGAATTCTCCTGTCTTGTGCCCGGTATTCCCGGGGATCCTGATCAGGATCAAACTAGGACTGAAAACGACGATATTATCGGCGCTTTAAAAGGATTATAAAACCTGTGAAGCTTTCCACAGGAGCTGTGTAAAGACATCATGATGTTGTTATGTTTACAGATGTTCACATTGATACAGAGGCACTAGTGCTGTGGTCCAGCGCTTTTCTTCATCATCTGTAAGTGCCGTATCCTCGGTGGATCCAGAGCCTGTCCTGGGAAAAGTGTGTGTGTGTGTGTGAGGCAGGAATCCCCTGGATAACCGTCTTTGGCACCTAGCAAGGAGGTAGGAGGAATCCAGGGAACCCGGACAAAACCCAGAGACATGGAGAGAACCTTAAATAACCTGAGCTCAGGATTGAACCCTGGAGCTGTGACACAACACACAGTTTAGCAACTTAATAAAACTATTTTGGACATACGGCTTGAACCGTACACAGGCTTTGAGTGATTGTGATAAGATGTTTGTTTTTCCACATCATCCCAATCCTATCTCTGTCTGGATTCTGACCGTTGATGAAGGTTTCTGTGGGCTGCATGTCTGCGGCTGAGAGTATCTGTTGAACTTGTGTGTGGCGTATCCTCCCGTTTCCTCCTGTGCAGAAGGGGAATATAAAAATAAACACTTCTCTGGGTTGTTTACGGTTGTGCAATTGTGAACTGCGAAAGGAACATTTCCACCCTTGTGTTCTCGTCTGATTCTCAGGCCTGGTAATTCTACCTGCATCCTCTTCATGCTTGAGTGCTGCAGGTTTCAACGTCTCTGCCTTTTCATGTCTTGGAACTTTTACATAAAGTGAAAATTGCCACCTGTAGCACCATGAACGATAAACGCTTATCGAATCGCCTGCATGATTTGATCTGTTCTCCTCGGTCAGTTATCAGGTCGGGCGTGGCCCTGTGTTCCCCCCATCACAGTGACAGTGAACAGACCTTGAATTCTGTTCAAGTTCTCTGTAAAAACTAGGCCACCTCAAAATGGAAGGTGGTGATGTTCTAGATTTTTATCCCTGCAGTCCTGTGTGCTCTCGCTGGAGAAGCCATGGATCGTCATAACCTACTTATGACCTCATCTGCGTTATCGTACACTTATGCCTAAATTACTGGTCATAAAAACGTTGTATTTATTAGATTATAGTGAAGCATCCGGGGAGGGGAAATTTGCATGAGCCGCTTGAATCGTGCACTAAAGTAAAATTCTGCCGTTTTTTTTCTCTCTCTCTTTAATCTGACAGGCGGACCTAAAAGCTGAGAAAAATGTCAGACAAGATGTCTAGTTTCCTCCACATTGGGGACATCTGCTCCCTGTATGCGGAGGGCTCCACCAACGGCTTCATCAGCACCCTGGGGTACGTTCTTGTCTCTTTCATTGTTCTCTAGCCCTGTCCTGTGTGCTGCCCTGCTTCTCTTTCCCTGAAATCAACCCAGAACGGTGGCAGTGGCTCAGTAGATTAGGGCTGTGTACCAGGGTTTTATTTTTAACCAGAGGTGCTGGTTTACATCCTGGTTGAGAGTTTTGCATCTGCCTCAGAGAACCGCAGATCACCGGGGATCTCAAACAAGTTTTTTGACTGCTACAGTATAAATATTTAAATTATATATGTAAAAAAAAAATCTACTATTATTATTATTTAGCTCATTGGATACCATTAGACATTTTGTTTTTCTTTTCTTTTTTTCCTTTAGTATTTTTAAATCTCTAGTGTATTAAATCACGAGCACTTGTCCCATTCTGACGATTCTTTTGCATACATGAAAGCTAAAGATAGCTATCCAAAGAAGGTTAGAGGTACAAATATTACTGCAGTATAAATTTCTCCTCATGTATTTATTATTTTATAATTTTAGGGATTCACTCAGTATAAGAAGAAGAATCCTAAAACTCTGAAATATTTTATATTCAGGTCATTTAATATAATCTGAAAAATCATATGATTTTCTGTATATGATAAAACATTATCAACATTTTAATATTGAGTGAAAGAGGCATTGGCATTTCAGCATTATCATGCAGTCCTAGGCTAGGAGAAGACTGTGAATGTGGCTTATAAATATACAAATGCACAAAGCAAGGTCCATAAAGACATGGATGAATGAGTTTGGTGTGGAGGAACTTGACTGGCCTGCACAGAGTCCTGACCTCAACCCCACAGAACACCTTTGGGATGAATTAGAGTGGAGACTGAGAGCCAGACCTTCTCGTCCAACATCAGTGCCTGACCTCACAAATGTGCTTCTAGAGGAACGGTCAAAAATTCCCATAAACACACTCCTAAACCTTGTGGAAAGCCTTCCCAGAAGAGTTTATGCTGTTTTAGCTGCAAAGGGCGGGACAACTCCATATTACATTCATGTGCAGGTAAAGGCAGACGTCCCAGTTTTGACCTGGCTCTCAGTCTCCGCTCTAATTCATCCCAAAGGTGTTCTGTGGGGTTGAGGTCAGGACTCTGTTCAGGACAGTCAAGTTCCTCTACACCAAACTCACTCATCCATGTCTTTATGGACCTTGCTTTGGTCACTGGTGTGCAGTCATGTTGGAACAGGAAGTGGTCATCCCCAAACTGTTCACACAAAGTTGGGAGCATGAAATCATCCAAAATGTCTTGGTATGAAGCTGAAGCATTAAGAGTTCCTTTCACTGGAACTAAGGGGCCGAGCCCAACCCCTGAAAAACAACACCTGAATTCAATGATTTGGAGGGGTGTCCCAATAGTTTTGGAAATATAGTGTGTTTATGGATATTTTAGGATCATATTATTTTATGACATTTAATATCACCTGCATTAAAAAAAACCCAAAAAAAACATGACTTGTGAAATGAGAGAATATGATGGTTAAGGGCGCGAGTGTAAAAGGCCTGCACGAGTGTAAAAGGTCCGTGTGAGTGTAAAAGGTCCGTGTGAGTGTAAAAGGTCCGTGCGAGTATAAAAGGTCCGTGCGAGTGTAAAAGGTCCATGCGAGTGTAAAAGGTCCGTGCGAGTGTAAAAGGTCCGTGCGAGTGTAAAAGGTCCGTGCGAGTGTAAAAGGTCCGTGTGAGTGTAAAAGGTCCGTGTGAGTGTAAAAGGTCTGTGCGAGTGTAAAAGGTCCGTGCGAGTGTAAAAGGTCTGCGCGAGTGTTTGCACTCGAGTTTCTGATTAAACCGAAATCTCAGCTTTAGTGCCTTTTTCCCCCTCCAAGCTGAAGACACCTTACCATCAGGCTTAATCACACCCTGCCACGTTGTGTTGCTCTGATCCACCCCTTTACCAGTCTGAAGCATGTCTCAATGACTCCTCTGGTGCACACACACACACACACACACACACACACACACATACACACACATTCACACAGCACTGCCTGGTGTCACTCCTCAACGACAACAAAACTGTGTGTGTGGATTTGAAGAACTACGGTTTAACAACACTCGTTTGTCAAGAAGACACGCCTGGTGTTTTTGCCCAGTAATCAGTTCTCTCCCTCTTTTGTGTGTGTGTGTGTGTGTGTGAGAGAGAGAGAGAGAGAGAGAGAGAGAGAAGGAGAAAAGCTGGAGCTATATTTAGATCTGTGTGGCTCTGTCTCTGTGCCATTGACTGACCTCACACAAGACAGGCAGTAATGAGCCACCTGGCCTGTGACTCTGCCAGTAGAACAAAGTGTGGGTGTGTGTAGGTGTACATGTGCGCCCATGCCTATGCGCTGGTCATCTGTGTGTGATTTCTGTGGGATGAGAGAGAGAGAGAGAGAGAAAGCGAGCAACTTCTGTTTGTGATTTGGACTATGGGTGCTATGAAAGCCACATGACAGCCAGAGCGAGTAGCTTCAGAAACTGTAGACGATAAAGTCACCAGAGATGACGCAGGATAGTGTGTGTGTGTGTGTGTTTTCACTGTTTATATTACTAACCCATCAGTGTCATGTCCAAACCATGAAGCAGGCATTCGTGATGATTAGAAGTCTAGGTCCTGGTTTTCACAATGCTGTGTTTGGTGTATTGTGCCTCATGTAAATGTTGCCATAGTGACCGCTTCATGTGTTGCACCTCTAGCAGATAGCTGACGTGGTGGTAGCTGCAAGAAAGCCAGTGATGCAGGATCTACTTTTTTTTACTAGTTGGTTATCACTCATTAACATATTTAGCAGACATGGATTCTTTACTGTGTAAAAATAAAGCACATTAATACATTCAGGTCAGAGCAGACAATAAACATGGCATCTGTGGTCCAGGAGAAAGTTATGGGGTTTTTTTTTAAACAGCCAAGGCCCGTGCTTTGCCTGTAGCTCTGGAGTGGATAGTAGAGGTACACAAAAAATTGACTCAAAATCCTCTTTCGACTCTTTAAACAATGAACACCTCATAATTGCGAGCATTCTAACAGACAAAACACCACTGATGATGACGTGCCATTAAAATATAATAATAATAATATATAGAAGCAGAGCAGACAGTGCTTTAAATTCAGACTACTGCCTAAGTAAATCAGCATACGGTTTATTTCACCACAATACTACACAATGACTCAGCCACACCATTCTCCCTGCCGGACAGCCGAATGACCAGATCATTGCACAGAGACCTTGTTTTCTCTCACGGATCAGACTCATCAGTTTCCCTCAACTGAAGTAAGGCTTGTCCTTACATCTCCTTCTCACAGATCTGAGTGCAGATAAACATTTCCAACAGATTTATTATTCACTTTTTCAAAATATTCCTCTCTTTCCTGCACTTCCTCTCTCCGATTTTTCTTTGAAGTCTGTTTTCCCTGAACACTCGTCTCTACAGGTGGGCAACATGTAAGAAAAAAACCCCACAGAGAGTCAGGCATATGTGATACTTCAAAACATTTCTTTGGTACACGATATGGATCATGATATAAAAATACACTTTATTGGCAAAAGTTTTGCGACACCCCTCTAAATAATTGAATTCAGGGGTTGGGCTCGGCCCCTTAGTTCCAGTAAAAGGAACTCTTAATGCTTCAGCTTCATACCAAGACATTTTGGAGAAATTTCATGCTTTGTGTGAACAGTTTGGGGATGACCACTTCCTGTTCCAACATGACTGCACACCAGTGACCAAAGCAAGGTCCATAAAGACATTGATGAGTGAGTTTGGTGTGGAGGAACTTGACTGTCCTGCACAGAGTCCTGACCACAACCCCACAGAACACCTTTGTGATGAATTAGAGAGGAGACTGCGAGCCAGATCTTCTCGTCCAACATCAGTGCCTGACCTCACAAACGCTCTTCTAGAGGAACGGTCAAAAATTCCCATAAACACACTCCTAAACCTTGTGGAAAGCCTTCCCAGAAGAGTTGAAGCTGTTCTAGCTGCAAAGGGTGGGACAAATCCATATTACATTCATGTGCATGTAAAGGCAGACGTCCCAAAACTTTTGCCAATCTAGTGTATATCCTACAAAAAAATATTCTCATAATAAAAACCAAAGATTTAGAGGCTCAGATTGTACGTCGCTTTTCAGAAGCACATCGTATAATAAATGTGTTCATGTTAATTTAGTCTGCATACACACTGTTTGCATATCTGTAACGTTTATTTTTTTCTTTGACCGCAGCCTAGTGGACGACCGCTGTGTTGTTCAACCAGAAGCTGGAGATCTTAACAGCCCTCCTAAGAAGTTCCGCGGTAAGACCCGTCTGTCTGTTTTTTTTTTAAAAATTTCCTCTCCTTCTCTCTTGCTGTCTTTCTCTCTTCCTCTTCCATGCATATTTTGCTTTCGTTTTTAGTCTGCAGTTTTACACATGTGGCAGCTGTTTCCCGTCTGTCTGTCTTCCACATTTGTCCACATTTGCTTCACGGTCTCCAGGTAGTATGTCATAACCAAAGGTTTACTAAGTGCAGATATACAGCTCACGATTACATTTATGGCGTTTGGCAGATGCCCTTATCTGCTGGAGCGACTTACATTTATCTCATTTCTACAACTGAGCAAACTCACAAACTTCCAACACCTTAACCACTGAGCTACCACTTCCCACTTATTACAGCTTTATTCATACGCATGTGCTGCTGTCACCTCCTCAGTCCCATAGCGTATGCAGGATGCATTTGCTTCTGGAAATTTAATACACTTTTGTCATGCAGGTTTCAGTTTTCATGCTTCTTTTGGTTAGGGTATAAATCAGAAATGATGTCAGTGTGAGGTCAGCGATGTCACGTGAAGTGAGGCTTAAACCACATTCATATAGCAGCACAGGTACTTCCTTCTCTAACATAAACAACAGGTTTACATCAATGCACTTCTTCTAATACATTGTTGTTTCCATAGTAACAGCTCATACACACTGACTTACACTGACAAACACAGCACACACTCCAGACTAATAATAATAAATGGCTTAAGAAAAATGTGGAGACGTTAGGAAATATTTCTTTAACATTCGTCTCGAGCGTTAGCACTTTGTGAAGTCAATCAGCACAGAAACGTCTTCAGGACAGAGGAGGTTATGCCTTCTGGTTTCTCTGTAAGGTGACAAGCTGCGTTTACAAAAAGAGAGAGAGAGAGAGAGAGAGAGAGAGAGCGAAAGGGAAAGGGAAAGAGAGAAAAAAGAATTGAGGTAAGAGAACAACAGCTATAGTGGCTATAAAATGTGAGAACAGGAACTGACTTGTCTCTTACATGTTCCACAGCAATAGATTTTCACTTTAAACTGCTAAAATGTGCAACGTTTTATCGCAACTTCTTGCTAGGTGCCACGGTATAAGCAGAATAAACACAGTGTGGTGATGTAAAAAACCCTCTGGATGTACATTGTTTTTGTCTGGCCGGACCGGTGTTATTCCTCACGTGCTAAAGATCGTTTTAGTTATAAGAGGGTTACAAGCTGAGAGCTGACTCGATGTCCAGCTCCCACCAGAGCCTGATAGACATCATTCAGCTACCATGTGTACTAATGTGCTGCATAAAAACCAGCTAGCAGATAATTAACCTTCCTCACACTTAGCCCCCCTGTAGGCTAATGAATATGAGTAAGCTAATCCCTCCTCAATGCTGTTACGCTGCACCCGCTGTACTGCCTCTATGCTAACAGAGTCATCGTGATTCGTCCTGTATGATTAGTGCTGCACATGAGAGCTGACGGTTCGGGTTCCTCAGATGCATGGAGAGGATCATAATTTCAGAAACAGTCAGGTAACCCAGTTTCAGAAGATTTTCTATTTTGGGAACATACCTTTTGTGAGAGTTCCAGCTGAAGCTAGTGAGATACTGTACTGTGGTTTTCAGCTTATTTGACCCATGATCCGTGACCCATGACCTATGATGGGAGCATCATGTCTGCATCATTACCTGGGCATTAAACCATATTAAGCTCTTTGATGCAGTCTGGTGAAACCCAGTAGTGCACTGATGAAAGATGCACTGACAGTAGTTACACTGGTGCACTGATGAAACTAACTCAGGCGTTCACATCATATAGGTGAAGGTTTTTTCATAGTGTAGAGAATCTCCACGCTATAGCTGGACTTTGCCAGATACTTTGCAGGAAATACTTTGCAGGAAGGTTGACATATCTGAAATATATATATAAGAAATATTTTTGACTTTTTTTTTTTTGCAGAAAACTAAGGGAGTTTGCAGGCTGATGGTACAGAATAGTACATGCTAGAGGAGCTTTACTAGACTTCACTTTTTTAAATTTATTTATTTTCTGGAGAACGAATGGGGAAATGCATGTTCTGAACAGCACACTGTGTGTGTGTGTGTGTGTGTGTGTGTGTGTCTGTCTGTGTGTGTGTGTGTACTTTTAATAGTCTTAGTAACTCCAGATCCAGTGACTCCTGTCTCGTTTCAAAAGATCTAAAGCATGTGAACCAACAGGTTACTAGAACAAATGAGAGCATTCAACACACTCTCCAAGGAAGGAGAAATGAAAACGTCTTTATACCATTTAGCGCTGACTCCAGCATGTGATGGAAATGACAATTTCCTGTAGATGATCAAGGCCATAACTGTAATTGTGAAAAGATTAGGTTCTGGCCTTGATTTTTGCCTCATGCCTTTTTAACTAGACGCTGTCCTTGTGACCAAAAGTGAATTCATAAAATAATCAAATACGGCGAGGGATCCTTCACATCATTTCCCTCAGCAGAACCATGTGCCTGGAGATACTGAGCAAGTTTTCCCAGCTTGTTTTGGTGTTTTTATGTACTACAGCTTGGCTTGTTTGGTTTTATGAACAGGTTTTCATGTTTTACTCCTAAACCTGCCAAATATTCTTTGCTGTGCTTAGAGGACATATCCTCAAGTCATGAATCTTTTGTCATTTCAACCATGTATAGCTGATGCAGTACACAGTGAAACGAAACAACGTTTCTCCAGGACCCTGGTGCTGCATAGACAACATACAACATGTACTTACAGACAGAAACAACACCACAGAGCTAGGGACAGAAGTTTGTCCTAGCTCCAATAAAGTGCAACGTGTGGCGCAATCCTGCTTTGTAGATATGGTTGTCTAGCTTGTTCTTCGGACGTTCCTCTTGTGATTTTCTGACATGTTCTAAAGATCAAGATGCAAGATTTGATTCTAGGAATTTTTTTTTTTTAAGCTATGACATTAGGCAATGCTAGACGTTTTACTTCCACTATTGCTGACAACTGCTTTGGCTACAAAACAGCCTAAGATAATAAATATCCAGCTGAAAAACATCCAGAAAGGAGCACGAGGGAAGATGAGGGAGCATCTGTGTGTGTGTGTGTGTGTGTGTGTGTGTGTGGAGAGAACCATTCAACATGCCCATATACCTTAATCAGCAGTTTTACAATGATTCAAGTAGAGCTGACAAAATTCTACCTGCGTCTCATTTGTCTGGTCTACCACACAATGATTTCTCCTGGATTTTGGTGACTTGATAAGAGAACCGCATGCTTTTAGACTTTACATGTTGTGGTGCATTGTGTATTAGGTCTATCCATGATGATGATGATGATGATGTATTGTATTATCTATAGCCGAGGCAATTTGTTGATGGCAACAGCTCCGGGGCACCACACCTCTGTGAATGTGGCAGAAACTGAATGATTTATAGCAGGTCAGACAGGTGTTTTATGTGTGTGTGTGTGTGTCAGTGTGTGTGTTTTGGATAGTGGTCAGTGTGTGAGATACATTTAAAAATAAATTACAAGATCAGTTTTGCTTTCCTGCCCAACAAGGGCATTTGACAAGGAACTGGTGTGTGTGTGTGTGGGGGTTGATGTAGGGACCAGCAGAACAGGTATTTGAATGTCTGTGAGTGAGAGTGTGTGAGTGAGTGTGACTGTTTATGCTTGTGTGTGTGTGTGTGTGTGTGTGTGACAGAGAGAAAGGGAAAGAGAGAGAGAGAGACAGAGAGAGAGAGAATTTTTTAGCCTGGGATTTAGTTTTTCACCACTCTTAAAAGGTTGTCCCCATTTCACTCTGTCTTTAACACCTTATTTGGCCACATAGTGAGGCAGTGTGTCGGTGACATCAGATGTACAGAAATTCCGGTTATGGGGCAGACATCATGGGGTCTGTGTTTTAACACGACTTTCTTTGATTTCCAGCTATGTCCATTCAAATATGTGGACTTTAGATGCACAAACTGGAGAAATGAACTGTTAGAATTAGATAGAAGCTGTGTGTGTGTCTGTGTGTCTGTGTATGTGTATGGAATCAATTGCATTTTAAAGCTTCGAGGTCAAATGCATCTGGACAAAAGGTCACTTCCTCTTTCACCACTCAAGAGCCCCAGTATTTGTGATGTAGAGATATAAAAAGATGGCTCAATTCTCGAGAACTTCTTACTGATAAACAGATCCATAAAAGGGATCACTGCAGAAATCTAAAGTCATTCTCACCGTGAGATTTCTTTCGACATGAGATTTATTTATTTTATTTTTTATCCAAGGTTGTGTGCTGACTTTGAAAGAATTCTTTTGTGATGATCGATTGGCTTCAGCGCCTTCAGGTATTCCGGTCCTCTGGTTGCGGGACGAGAAAAAAGCTTTTCTTTTGTGCGGAAGAGCACGGGTTTTTAATCCGACAGTAAAGAATGGAAAGTGGTCAGAGACAGCTCTGTGTCATTAGCTTAGAAAACGGCGTAACTTCACAAACACAGCCGGCTAGAAACCAGTGCTGACGAAAGGCAGAGCTAAAAAAAAAAAAAAAAAAAAAGAAAGAAAGAAAATGTTGAAACGATGACAAAACATACGCTGTGTTTGAAATAGTGTCTGTTTCCCTAATCCTCATAAACTGCACCTTATTTAAACCTGCCTACTGTAGAGCACTGGATATTCCTCATTGCTCCTTCTGACATGGTTTAGAAAATGGGCTAAATAGTCGTGAATAGGTGTGTGTGTGTGTTTATAAGTAGGTTTCTGTATTACTTTTTGTTAAGACCCATGAGCTCTTTATGGAAACCCACCAGAATAAAAGATTCATGCTCACCATTCAGGACTGGTTTTATCCCAAACTCTCAGGCTTCATGGAGGGTGTCATGTTTGAAGATTTTAGGGCGATTGAGTTCGGGAGCTGAGACGGAGAAAACTCCATCGGTGCACCACTGAGAGCTTTGATGTACAGAGACATGCATCAGTCTTGGTGAACAAACAGGAAAAAAACTGACCAATACGTGTGCTTTTGCGAAGGTTTTTAGAATAATTCTGCCTGGTGATCTGGAGAGTTTCAGAAGGATGAAAAGTTGTGTGCTTTGTGTGCTGCCTGAGCCGGAGGAATGATGTGTGTGCTGCAGTGTAGGAGGAGGCAGAGCAGCTTGTGTTGTCATACAGCAAGGCACAAGAAGCGTAATACGATGGAAAATGATTCTTTTCAAATGTAAAATGTCAGAGAAGAAAGCAAACTGAGATTTTGATATTCAGCTATCAGACTAAAGTGGCATGCAGATATTAGACCTGTTTGCATATTCTCCTCAAAGCTGACCGCACATAAGCACAGCAGGGTTTTTTTTTTTTAGTAAATGAGGAATGGCCTGCGTTACCGTCTAGTCAGCTGCTGAACTTCAGCTTGAAACAAAAGGACTCGTGTGAAACCTTGTGTAAGGTTTTGTCATAAAGTGAACGATACTTCTCATCACCGTATATCCAGAATTGACCACAGTGTCATTCAACTTCTCTCACGTGTGAGCACTGGCTGTGCTTCTCTAAGCCCATGGGAAAGTTTTTGAGCAGGAAATGTTACTCAGAGCTGAACGTGTGCGTTTCTGATATTTTCTTTTTGCAAAGCATTATTCGATTCATATTTAAACTATTGCTGCTGAGAAACAAAATCATGTCGCACCAGATGAACCAGTTTGGAGAGAGCTGGTGTGTGCTGTTGCGCTTGAAGCTGTAATTAACGGTTTATCAAAAACTCATATTTAACCCTGTTGGCTCAGATCAAATCTTAATGTCATACTCTCTTGGGTTTGCAGAAGTGATTGAAAAATGTAGTGAGCGATGTATTAGGAGTGATTTAAATGTCATGTGGTTTTTGAAAGCTAAGCACACAAACCCCCCTGCTCACAATCCTGCAACTATAATAGTCAGAAATCCCTAGTTCCGATACTCAAAGTCTGTCTAGAATATTGAATAATTAAAATATGGCAAAGCACTGTGATGATGAAAATGAAAGCTGATTAAATGTATGTACACAAGCAAATAAAATCTTACATGATCTTTAACATGACCTGCAACTTCTGCTTTCAACCTTGTGAGAGTCAGTGTCAGCCGGCACGTATGTGACAGATCCACTATGCAAATGTCTGGAAAGGTTCCTCTTTTGTTGAACGCGTCTGGGCATACGGCCTAGGGCGGCTGTCACCTTACTCAGGCACTTAGGGACCTGAAAACCACACAGAGTAAAAGTAGCACCATGACATATGAAACTGTAAGCAGTTCAGGATGCTCGAGGATCACAAGCTTTATCAGACGTGTGTATGTGTGTGTGTCAGGTTAGCTGGTTAACCTCGGTCAAGGTCACAGTGGATGCAAGCAGGAACACATCCTGGATGTCCTTCAGTCCTGTCCTTCATGTAGTCCCCAAGTGAGTAAATATTGGATTAAATACTAAATCACATGTCTGGCAGCTTTTGAGCGAGTTGAACCACTGGGTCTTCTTCTTTATCTCCAAACGAGGAACTGTCAGATCCGGCCTGTTAGAGATACAGTAGCTGGAACAATGCTGGTCTTGTGCTCTGACAACACTGACACACTGTGCTCAGTTACCCTGAGGGACAGAGGAGTAGACTTTTACTGACCGCAAAAATCGAATACTGTAAGATCGTTTGATTTCACATTTTCTCATTCGGCAGACACTTTTATCCAGCAAGACCTTCTCATACTTCTACAGTGGACGTCGTCATAGTGACTGACCGCAGCGGGACATTTTATGAGCGAAAATGTTGATCCACTCGAGTGTTTCTGATCTCTCAAACACTTTCTCAAATTCTTTCATAACTTCATGAGGTTTTATTCACTGAATGTGACAAAAAGTGTTCCCGTTAGAAAACACTGAGAGTGAAAAAGGCTCAAGTGGAATTAAAATCCATAAAATAAAAAAAGTCACATTACTGACTGATGTGTTCATATTTCTTGGATTATTTGTTCTGATTATATTGATTAGGATCTATCAAATGCTGTCTATTTTCAATACACGCACTAAACCACTTTCATATGTACAAATAAACTGAACTCTTACTCTTCTGCCTGTCACTCTAGTTTCCTAAGTGACCAGTGTTAAATTATCTATACGTCAGCTGTATGCGAGGTCCTCAGTAGAGTATTACAACAATACTAAGTCATGATTATTTCCTCTATCTTAGTCACTTGGCTTTCTCTCCAGCAGATGATTTTTCTAAGTTAACCGACATTTTGGAGATTTGGTGCACGTGCAGACCGATTTCCATTGCGCACCTCTCAACGTGTTCGCTGTCACAGCACAGATGTCGAGCTTGGAGGATCTGTAGCGTTGATGCATTTCCTGTTTGGTCACTGAGGTGTGGTGGTGTAGGCTGGAAGTAGTGAGGTGAGGTGTACAAGTCTAAAAACAGCTCTCTTGATAAGCCAGCTGCAGTGTGAGTCAGTGTGATACAGATGCACAGAGATCCTGATTAGGTACATTCATTTATTATTGTGAATTCACACATATATATATATATATATATATATATATATATATATATATATATATATATATATATATATATATATATATATATATATATATATAATATGAGGTGCACTAGGAAAAAAAAACTCTAACAGCATCTTTAAACACACACACACAGGAAATCTCATCAGCATATTTCCTTGATGCTTTATGTTGTATGAGATATGAACACCTGCTTCAGCTAAGATGTGTGTCGAAGCAGTCAGAGCCCCTGAATGAAAAGACTGGCGTGTGTCAGATGCAGGAGTTACACACCTCAGTGTAAATAAAGGACATAATATCCCATCCACCCCCTTATACACGTACACACACTGTCCCCTTTCTTTCCTGTAGCTCTTGTATACTCTGTAGAGATGTTGCTTGGCTTCCTTCCCTGACTGTTCGCTCAGGCAGCAGGAACCGTGTTGGTGTTAAATCTTCAGATCACTCACAGCATTAACAGGCCACTTATGTCACTTTAAAAAGGCTTGATTTCCAAGGGATCCTCTGTCTACAGCTCAAGCACTCTCCTCCTCTTTCATCATGTAATTTTTCATTGATGTAAGCTGAAATATTAGTCCTATTTTATTCCCATCTGTTCCCTGCTTCCACTAGACTAGCGACGAATCGCTTCACCTACCTATTATGGTTGTTCATTAACCATTAAAGGTTCAGCAGTGGTCATTTTCCCCCAGTCTGTGAGCTAATGTTCTGGTTATTTATAATACTGAGCCACCGGGCACTATCTGATCTGCATTCTGCTTGAGGTGCTAGTGTACCATAGCCATAGACCTTTCCCCAAAATGAATTCTCATCGTAATGAATAACAGCAGTCTCTCACAACGCTCCCAAAAATGTTGATTATCTGGCACAATCCCCTGAGGAGAAAGTCCTAGGAAAGAGTGTTTTTGCTTTTGCTGCAGATCCAGAGTGGCACGATCCAACTCTCTCACTCTTTCTCCTTTTTCTTTTTCTCCCTCTCTCTTTCTCCTTCTATTGTGAACCAACCTCTGAACTCCACATTATTATAACTCTAAATTATTTCTTGTGCTTTTCTTGCAGTTTAACTTTCCACTCGAGCAAAAAAATTCCATGCCCTTTTCTCTTAATGTTGAACAAATTTTCCACACACACACATCCCTCGCTCCTACCAAGCACTCTCTCTCTCTCTCTCTCTCTCTCTCTCCGTTGCCTGCATCAGTACATCAAGAGTGCTATTGTAGAGCAGCAGCTATTTTTATCCCCATCTCACTTAAGCTCATTCACATTCTCTTTTCCTCTTTGCTAAGCTCACCTCCACTTGCAGGTAACTCTCTCTCTCTCTCTCTCTCTCTCTCTGCATTCTCTCTGCATTGCCTCTCTAAAAGTAATAAGGTCATGCCCTTGTTTAAAGAGACCGAACCTGGCTGAAACACTCAACCCCAGGGAGAAGGCAGGAGAAGAGGTCCTGTTTAGAGCCTTTAGAAACGATTAGCGGATTTCGGTAATTCATTTATGTGTACAGTCTGCATCAAATCTGCAGAGGTGGTTCTCTTTGGAGATTTTCTGTAGTTTCTCGGTGCTTTATGAAGTTACAAACTCCCATTTTGATCCTGCATTGTGTGTAAATATATTCAGTGTTTTGCAGCACTGTGTTTATCATGGTCCTTCACTTATGACGTAAACTCTGATGTCAGTGAATTCATCTCAGTTAAAATAATCCTTATAGAGGAAGTGCTTAAAAAAGCCTATTTAAAAATAAATCATAGACTCCCGTGGAACATAATATTACTCAGGTATTAAATAGTATATTGTGGCTATTTTTTTGCAGCCGATGAGCTTCTTATTTCTACAGTTTCACTCTACACTTGCAGTGATCTACAAATAGCTGACCCTATACAGGATTGTTTGTGTTCAGTTGTTCGAGTGCACACTACACCAGGGGTTCCCAAGTACAATCAATCTCAAGACATCGATCTGGGGAAAAACGCATCCTGATGTAGTAGAGAGCAGTCTTTATTTTCCTCGTCACATGATTGAAATATTCAGTTTATTGCAATATCAAAAGGCTTATAAGAAAAACACAAAGATCTGATAACCACTCAAATGTCACAATGAAAATTGTGTTTAACAACTACTTCAGGCTTAAGAGTAGGCAAAGGAAATTTATTAGTGAATATTTATTAGTGATTATTTGTGGCTCGCAGTGCTTTTTTCTGGGACGCTGGTTGACCGCCTTTTCTGACGAAGAGACTCTTTATATTGGAAGAAAATCCGATCGCCCTTTGTTGCCGTATGCAGAATGTTTTGTTGTGAGGTGCTGTTTAAGTTTTGAGGGATTCATGCTAGCACATGCAAATTTTTCTAACTTTTAATAAAAGACATTGAGGGACTTCCTCATCCTCTGGACCTTCTCAGGCATTAAACCAAGATCACGGTCATATTTTCTGTATGGCTCCTTTTTAGATTGAAGACTCACGGGTTTCTGATGCCTCTAGTTTTAAAAACTTCTCCATTGTAACACTCGCTGCGTGCTCATTGAATGCTGCAGTAGTGTATTGTACGTAACTGATGCAGACACGTGACACTTCAACACACAGTTTAGATGATTTATTTAGTGAGTTGTTCAGTAAATGCTGTGTTGATTCAGACTTCTGATTCTTGTGTGTGTGTGTGTGTGTGTGTTTATTGTCAGTCTGGTTTTGTTTCATTCACAGTAACGTAAATTTATCTGCAGCCAAGTGACTTTGTTTGACCCACCTTTTTATCACTGTGTGACCCTCAAGCGGGTCACGACCCACGGTTTGAAAAGCCCTGCACTACACGTTTGCTCACAGACAAAATACTCACGCTACACGATCTTTCACCTGGAGAGGAACCTCCCAAAGCACACCTCAACCCCAATCCCACTTTAAAGTGTAAATGTGAACTCATAGACATCTTCTTAATGCTTCTCAGAACTCACTTTAAGAACCGCTGGCTTGAAAGACTACATTCGAAGAGGTTTCATTCTCTATATGCGTCTCCACTATGTGTTAGTAGTGCTACATGACGTTTTTTTTTTCTTCCCTCTTCTGTTTACAGACTGTCTCTTCAAGCTGTGTCCTATGAATAGATACTCAGCACAGAAACAGTTCTGGAAAGCAGCAAAACCTGGCGGCAACAGCACTACTGACACAGTACTGCTCAACAAACTACATGTGAGTTGCACGTGCACATAAACAAACATAAACAAAATAAAGATTATGTTATTTTATTTTGTTTCATGAGTGTAAACTACTTAGAGCTGCACCTCAGAGGAGGTGTTCTGTTTAGGGAAACCCATTCAGCCACGTTCTTCTCGACAGGAAGTGAGAGGAAGTCTGTTTTCCTAAGTGCAGCGTGATGTGTGGTGGCTGAGGGTGTTCAGTTGAGCAAGATTTCAGAGGATGGCTCTGCAGCATGTAGACTGCCACAGAGTGATGCTAGGTTTCACGTACATCAAAGCAGTAGTGTAGTGTGTTTGTCTTTTCAGCCTGACTGATTGTGGTTATAAAAATGTATTTTAAGGTTAGTTGTACTTCATGCTAGTGCTTTTTGTCCTACTCCTAAAAACCCCTTTCAAACCATTTATTTCTTATGTGTGTCTCACAGCATGCAGCGGATCTGGAGAAGAAACAGAATGAATCTGAGAACAGGAAGCTGCTGGGGACGGTCATTCAGTACGGCAACGTCATTCAGGTTGACTGATCAATCCGACTTTTAATGACCGCTGATCATAAATGTCTTCAAGGTTTATGTGTGTTTGACAAAGTGTCGTGTTTGTCCTGCAGTTGTTGCATCTGAAAAGCAATAAGTACTTGACGGTAAATAAACGCCTACCTGCGCTTTTGGAGAAAAATGCCATGCGTGTCACCCTGGATTCGGCTGGAAACGAGGGCTCCTGGTTCTACATCCAGCCTTTCTACAAACTCAGATCAATAGGAGACAGTGTAAGTGAGCTCCACTATGCACTTTATTCCCTTGGAAACACTATATCCATTCTGATCCCCAGGGAACAGGGTAAATGCACTCCGTTTCACCGTTGTCACCGGACTCAGTGGGAGACAGTCTAGGTTTTTTTTTTTTTTCTTTCAACAAACAATTCCTTCTACTCCACAAGAGACTGCATTACTTCACTGTAGGGTTCAGTCTGAGTGCTTGCACGGTCAATTTAAGCCCTTTTTTGCCGTTTGCTGTAGTGTTTCAGGCTGAGAAAATGTTTAACCCACGTCTGAAATGTGGATCCTGTTTTAGTGACTCTTCATTTCTTTCACCTGTTCAGCTCTCTGATAATAAAATATCAAGTTTATTAGTAAGTTTGATTCATTTGAAGATTTGGTTTCCATTTCCCACTGGTGACCTGTTACACTGTCGGGTTTAATAAATACAAAGTGGTTCCTCTGGAAGTGACATTACATAAGCTGATCATTTAACTAGCTTAGAGGTTTGAACCACAGGATTAACGTAACTTCACTTCCTTGTTGTATTCTGTCCTTTAACACCAGTTGAATGCTGTAGGTGTAGCATCCTAAACTCTCAGTACAAACCTGCACTGATCTTACTCCCTTGACACCTCTTCTAGTACGGCTTGATCATAGAGAGGGCTGGTTATGAATTATATAAAGCATTATAGCAGGCACAGTAGTGTTACTCAGCTCCACCGAGGTAATGTTCTCTCATGTGAGTCAACTTGGCAAGTTATTCTGAGCTTGGTCAGCTGTCTTTGACCACACGTACCTGGTCAAGTTTTCAAAAGATGCTCAGCTAGTCCAGATTTTTTTTACTGCCCACTCCTGATTTGCAAATGTGACGCGTGTTGAAATCCGGAACAGATTGAGGACCTCTGTCGTCAGGGCTATCGTTCATCCTGGTTTAACAGAATATTAGATCCAACAGGGAGTGTAATATAGATAATGGTGTCTGTTGTATAGATAACAGATTGTGCGTTTCACATGGTCCCGATGTGTAGGCTGTATGAGTCATTCAGACAAACACTTCCTCAAATATGAATATGGATTGTGGTCAGCGTTAGCTCATGTATTTAGCGCATGCATAGACTGTTGCATCAGCTGAAGGACTCAGGATTTGACGAACGCAACCGCTTTATATCGGTGTTTTGCAGTCTTGGTCCTCGGGTCACTCTGCACTCCAGCGATTTCCCAGCGTAAACACACCCCGGACAAACACACCCCGAACTAATTAACACACTGTTTTAGTGTGCAGCAGAGAAAGCACATATACACTACAGGAGGATTTCAAGAGCAAAATCGAGAGGTTCTGTAATTCAGAAGGTTTATAAATGAGTTTCTGGGTGTTTTTAGGCTTTCCTCAGATCAGCTTCTTTATGTCAAGCTGTAGTGTAACTCAGATGGCAGACCCAGTATGCACTTCCCTTCCCTGTCTTCAGATGGACAGAAGAACAAAGCATGCAACCATGAATTGTGAATTCTTCCCTTATATAGTTTTGGAATGGAGCTAGCTTTTGCTGAGCTAGTCTAGTCCCTTTTTTTGTCTATGTGAACAATGATTCTCAGGCAATTGTGTGTAAATTTCCTTGCAGGTGGTGATTGGAGACAAAGTGGTGTTGAACCCTGTAAACGCTGGACAGCCTCTTCACGCCAGCAGCCATCAGCTGGTCGACAATCCAGGGTGCAACGAGGTCTGACCCTTTCTCTTAGCCTTTCAATTGATCTAGCACAGAAATGTCATTACATCTCCACTGTACTTTGTCATGCTTACATAGTTTCTCAGAGATATAAAGGGCTGGAACCTTCATAAGACCTGTCGTAAGATCTGTTCTTCCTCCCTGTGCTTCATTTCCTTTTTAACCAGAAAAAACAAACAAACCCTGAAGTATTTATTTGTCTCTCTGAGGTCCGGGTGTGTGAGAGCTTCTGATTTTGTGTGCTCTTTAATGATAACAGCGTCAATCTAGTGAATTCTGTCTTATCATTTATTTACTCTTTTGACTCCTGTCTTGTGCTGTCCAGGTGAATTCAGTAAACTGCAACACTAGCTGGAAAATAGTCTTGTTTATGAAATGGAGTGACAACAAGGAGGTCATTCTGAAAGGGGTATGTACTGCCAAGCACAGCAGAGGAAAATCTGAACTGAGGCCTGAATAAAATATGAATAAATGCTTGAACATTATTCATCAGCCCTACTTTCCGAATAATAAATAGGAGCTGAACAACGCGGTCTCGTTCCACTGGACCTGCTTCTCTCATAGGGATTTCTTTTGTTGCCCAGGGTGATGTGGTGCGGCTTTTTCACGCCGAACAGGAGAAGTTCCTAACGTGTGACGACTACAAGAAGAAGCACTATGTCTTTCTCAGAACCACCGGCCGCCAGTCCGCCACGTCTGCCACCAGCAGCAAGGCGCTCTGGGAAGTGGAGGTGTGTAATGGTTGTACATTACCATTAGATATCATTGTTTCAAACTGGTTTGATGCATTCAGTTTCCATGCAGCTCTGTGATTTTCAGTTTTTGTGATCTCACATGCTCAGGTGGTTCAGCATGACCCATGCAGAGGTGGTGCTGGTTACTGGAACAGCCTGTTCAGATTTAAACACTTGGCCACAGGACACTATCTGGCTGCAGAGGCGAGTAGTGAGGTGTGTTCTTTTGGGCTCTCTCTCTTTCTCTCTCTCTCTTTCTCTCTCTCTTTCTCTCTCTCTCTCTCTCACAGTACTGTGTGTCAGACTCTCCAGGATGTTCACAGCACTTCAGCGGTGATTCAGCTTCGTTTCAAACAGAGTGATGTGCCCCCTATCATCACAGTCCATTTCTGCTCTATTGAAACAAATAACAGTCTGGTCTGTGGAGAAGATGGAGTAAACATTCCTTCAACAACTGAAGCATTCACAAAATGTTCAAGTGTTGATCTGAAATTATTATAATTTCATATGTAATTATTTATGTGGAGGTTTTTCTTTGCTTTAAAATTGAGCTAAATAACAGATATTAGCTGGATGTTTTCCTTCTCCAGATATCAGCTAATCTCAGACCGCTGCAGCTGCACAAAATTTTACTGCTGTTTATGTGAAAAGGACTCATAAGGAGTGAAATGTATAATACCTCAAGGATCAAAACCATATCTAGATCTTTAATATGTTTTTCACTGATTTTACTCTTAAACTAATTCATGATATTTTTTTAATGATTTAGCTCATTGTATGACATTTGAAGCATGTTGGAACAGAGAATCTCTAATCTATGCATTTATATTCATGGATATGAGTGAAACGGTGCCCATTGTGAGGCCACATGGCTAGAGGTTGCTTTACACGTAGACAGTGTGGCAGTCTCTTTGTGCGTGTGTTTTCAGGTAAATCCGGAGTTTGAGGAAGAGTCTCAGGAGTCTCGTTCCTCAGTAAGTACCTGCATGTAGTATCTTCTTAGTCCTGTCTCATTTTGTCTCTACAGTTTGTGTGTCTGATTCATGTTGAGTCCTTATCTAAACGGTTGTGCTGGATCTTGTTTTCTGCCCTAGGCTGGTGATTTTATCCCCTTTAACTTCCAGGTACTTTCTGTTAGTCAGTTAGAATCCATTCGTGCCTAAATTCCCCCTTTTCTTCTTCTCATTATGCTTGTACACATAGCTCTGGATCTCTGGGCGCTGTACAGAGCTCGGCATTCACAGCTAAGTGTACATATTTCGTGGTGCATTTGTGCACCAGCCCACATTATAGTCCTGTACGTTCACTGTGTGCATCATTCTTTATTTTTGAACATTTTAAGCTTAACGTTGTGGTTAAATCATGTTGTGTATTGAGAGTTGTGTCGTGTGTTTGTGAGAGTCACCAATCTTTTGTTCAAGAGGCCACAAGTTATAAACATTATAGTTAAGAATGCCTTTGAAAGGGTGTTCACACAAACAAACGTTCACACACAAAGTCTTGTTCGTGCTTAACTTTTGTTAATCAAACAAGTGCTGAAGGTGCGAGAGGATTCTTTACTTTCTGTATAATGGTACAGAACTTTGTATAAGCACTTTGTATGAAGTGTGTCTGCTGTAGTCTATTGTTCATTAGGCACTTTTGGATTAAAGTTACTAGAAACACAAAGTGATGTTTCAGTACGGAATTCAGCCTGGAGATGGCAGTGTGACACCACTCCTGAACCAAACTCCTCTCTTCCTGGAGCGGCTATGACTAGGGTGACGGAAAATGGCTTTTTTGCTTGTCAAGGCCGTCAAGACCTTTTTAATGTCAACGCCCACTACCAAATGTGTTTATTTTTTCCCCCCTCAGACAATGTATCATATTAGACACAAGTCTGACTTTTACTGAATACCATCATGTCATCGACCAGGCTTAGCATGTTCAGGAAGCTGGAGCACATTCTCTCCTATGTAAAGATAAATCTCAGTGTAATCTATATTTGGTGCACTGGCATCATTAACTTGACCTTAACGTCTGAATGGCTTTGTGTGTATGTGTGAGGCATCTGTGCTGCTTGCTGACCTCTTGGTTGCCTAGTTTCCATGGTAATGAAGTGTCTTCTGTCTCAGCTGGACTTGGAGCACGAGGCTTTACGAGCTCGTCTGCGCGCGCCCAACGAGAAGGTCATGTACACCCTCATTTCTGTCCCCGACGGCAATGACATCTCCTCTATCTTTGAGCTGGACCCTACCACTCTTAGAGGAGGAGACTCCCTGGTACCAAGGTAGAAATCTCACCATAGCATTTCACTAAACTTTATAAAAGGATATATCATGTCACATGACTATTTTTGTTTTAGACTTTGCTTACATAATGGCCAGCGACGTCATTCCTACACTCACACATTCATTCCTTTTAAAGCATTTATAAAAATCAATACATTTGGACCAGTCTGTGTTCTACAAATAAAATTCTCTGTTTTTTTTAACTCTATGGTCTATATGGGTTGTGTGGAATCCTGAGAGATAAAGCTGCTGCTGAGATGTTGAGGGGTTAATCTGGGTTACAGTGTGAGTGACAGACCCCGAGTGAGGTCTCATGTAACATGAGTATAAAGTCAACGCTGCATGTTCTGTTGCATCGATTTGCTCTCTGGACTCCCGGGAAAGGGTTCTGCCTGCCACAACCTTAACCTTTTCCACACAAAGATTTGTAATTGACAGAGCTGGCGCTCGTTCGAGCCGATTCACTTCTGTTTTAAGTCTCTTGTCAGCAAGTTTCCAATTGACACAACCTTGGACCTCAATCTCTGTGTTAGCTAAAGCGGCACACCAACACAGAGAGAGTCTGAGAGAGAGACAGATGTGTGGATGGAGGGGAAGGAGGATGGCTGACCAGCATGATATGAGTAAACAAACTGAGATATAATCACTCTGAATATAGATATTCGTAAAAATACAGCTGTGAGCATGAAAGACTGATTACTGATTAGTATTACTGTCTGTGTTACTGACTCATTAATCACTATTTTATTACACTAATGGAGCTTTAATGTGGAACTACTTAGTACTAGTCTTAGTCTAGTAAATGTACTGCACTATGAGGAACACTGAGGCATACATCCATGTATATTTTTAGTCTCATATGTATATCATTTAGAAAATTTCAAACCATTATTTACTTGTTTTTGTATGTGTGTGGGTGGGTGTGTGTGTGTGTGTTGCAAGCATAATGCGGTTGCTCAAGTCCACACTGTACGGCTGTGATCTTGTGACTTCCATTACCTCGTGCCATGGGTTTTATTGTCTCCTGAATGCCAGTGATTCATATTTAACATCAGAAAGCTACACACACACACACACACACTTAATGATATGCATATTCACAAAATTCCAATCTTTCCAAGTTACGGTTTATGTGTATCATTTTGCTTGCGGGAATGTGTGTGTACGTGTGTGTGGGAGAGTGGGTGGGTGTGTGTGTGAGGCCATGTGTATTAAGTAGTACATACCCTCATTAAGACTTCTACTGAATTCTGACCTCATCATGTGAAAGCTATTCAGGAAAGTCCCACCTTCAGAGCCGGCCGGAAACCGCGGTCATCATTCCGCTCGGTTTCATCCTGTTTAATTTCGTCTCGTCTCCCGATGGCGAGTGCAGGCCAGATGTTACGCAACACGCTGTATTTAAACTGCCGATCATCTGGAAAGTATCCCTGTATGACGCAGTCTGCCTTGTGTTGCAGCGCCACTGTTGAATTCGAACCAGATTCCGGCTCGGAGTGCAGCTGATCGGGATTCAGAGCCGTGCCTCTGCGTCCCACTCCTGAACGTCAGCTCCCCTGCTCAATTTAAACCTGGCTTTCATTATACACAGATGAGTCCAGGTTCTTATCTAATCTACCCCACCTGGGTCTCCTGTTTAAATGTTTTTGCTGTTCTTTAAATTAGAATTAAACAAAGCAGATTTTCAGGATCAGCAATGGGCACAAAGAATTAACTATGGCTAGGTTTATTACTCCAGGGGTATGTGTAAGTGCAAATATGAGGCTTTGAGTGTGTGTGTGTTTAGCATGAAAACTAAGCTTATATAGATACTAGGCTTGAGGGCTGTCAGCATACCAGACTATTAATACTGCTACAGTTCTTGTCGTCCTTCCGTTTATGCTTTCAGCACTAGATTTTATGATCCATTGTGGCTAGTAAAGGCTTTGATAAGCTTAGTTGTGATTCTGTGTGTGGGAGAGAGAGCATTGTGGTCTGAGTTCATAAGATAAGAAAAACCAGGGTGTGTGTGTGTGTGTGTTTGTCACGTTGTAATCTGCATGCTGTCTGTCATGCGAAATGCCCACTCACGCACACAAACACCTCTTGGCACAACCAAGAGCTTTAGACGTGACTAATTAATGCGAGTGCCCACAGAGTGCGTACACACACATGCGTGTGCATGGACACACGGACACACAAAGGTAAGCCTGTTGATGAGGTGGCTCATTACGCAACCCGGCCTAAATACAGCCAGTGTCTGATGTTTGTGCTGGTGGCCTGAGGCTTCATTTCTTTGTGTGTGTCCATACATATTTTTTTTGGCTTTTTAATTCCGTGACTTACTAAGGATGAGGAAGGGGGTTAGTTAGGGTCACTCTGTGTATGTGTGACTGTTTGACTGCCAAGAAAGAGAGAAAAAAAGAACTGTAGGGAGGTCGGTCAGTAGTGGGAGGCGCTGTAGTTCCTCAAGAGGATGTGTTTGCACACTGACGTGGAGGTGCAGGATCAGAACAATACAGGCTTTGATAACTGGCAGGTGTGAGTGTGTGTCTCTGTGTGTGTGTATTTTAACAAGCACCATAAATTCTCACAGAGTTTACATAAGGATTGTGCAACTAACATTTGCCTAAATACACACATTAGGTGATCTGGGGCCTGTCAGAACTCATCTTGATGGTAATTTCAGCTTCTGAAGAATTTCACACAAAACTCCTTTAGAGGAGATGTATTAGAACAGCACATGGACGCTTTTAAGCTGGACAGTTTAATCGGAAACCACAGGAAAGTTCAGCAGCAACTTCATGGACGGGATAAAATAGTTCATTAATTATCTACCCTTGATGACCTTGATGACCGTGTTAGAAAAGCCTGTTTGTTCAGTGAGTGTGACCAGCCAGTTGGTCACACAGCAGCGCTTATCTCTTTCTATACGACACTCGGAATTTTCTGCTTTAATTGTCTCGTCTTCACACCAGAAAGTTAATCTCAGTCACATGTGTCGCGCCGGGGGTGCAGGTGTCTGAAAGGGCTTTCTGCTTCCTCACCCCATGTGCTCTTGACTTAATGATGCTCAGAGACTCTCACATGACTGCCTCCTCTACACTGGGTGGCTTTCCCTCTGGCAGATCTCAAACATGCCAAAAGGTGGAAATGAATCTGAACGCCTGTTGAAATATCTTCTTGTCCCTCAGCCGTCTCTCTGTAAGGGTGTCGACGCTGTGGAAAAGAAACTTCTCCGGAAACTCTGTCCTGTTTCAGTATAAAAACTGAAAGTAGTTTCTCTTTATACAGACATTTCACTTTAAAATATCATCTCAACCATGCAAATGTTTATGAATGACCCTATATAAGTAGCACTGTGTATCCTAATTAATAAACACAAACTCTGATGTCTCTTTAGACATGTTGTTTACCCGTGTTTTGTGTTAGCTCATGACCTCCTGCCTCGAGGACAGAGGCATGCAGCGGATCTGTGCTCTGCTTGTTCAAGCAGTAACTCGCTGTGCTGCCGCTTGCCTCACTTGATATGATCTTTGTTGTAGTTATTGTGTATTGTTGTGTATTCTGCCATACAATCCTTCTCCTTCCTCGGCCACAACTCTCATTGTACAGATATTGTTGGGGAATTTGAGATTTTAAGCACATCATCAAAACATAATTAAAGCACTTGATGTGTCTTGTGGTTTGAGTTTGTAATTCTGAGCTGATTCACGTGTTGTTTCCTTCAGAAACTCGTATGTGCGATTGCGGCACTTGTGCACAAACACATGGGTTCACAGCACCAACAACCCCATCGACAAAGAGGAAGAAAAACCCGTCATGCTCCGGGTAAATGTGTTTCTTATTATTACTCGGGTGCCTTGGATGATCCGGCGATGTTTGTGTATTGTTTTAATCAACCATAACAGATGATAAAATACACCAGCTATTATGAATGAAATCTGTTGTCCCTGCTCTAGATTGGCACGTCTGCTATCAAAGAAGACAAGGAGGCCTTTGCTATCGTGCCCGTCCCCCCTGCTGAGGTCAGGGACTTGGACTTCGCCAACGATGCCAGTAAAGTGTTGGCGTCTATCGCTGGTAAACTGGAGAAGGGCACTATTACACAGAACGAAAGGAGGTAGGACCCGAAGGCATGCTAGGCTAGAGTGAGGGAAGATGAAATGCACCTTAATGCAATACGGTTATATATTTATACCAGCAGTCAAGTGTTACTTACTCAGAAGGCCCAGGTTTTGTTTATTTACTGAACATCAAACCTACCTGCTCCAAGAATTAAAATAGCCGGCTGGTCTTTTGATCATGAATTAAAATTTTAGTGTGGAAATGCAATGAATTCCATTCAGTCCAGTTGGTAATATTTGTAATATATACATATATCTTTTCATATTTGTAATAGCTGTCTGGCCTGGGGCTTGATATAATGTTCATAAATGGTGAAGAAATCATCATTTCCACTCTTAGATTAACCCAAATGTGTAATTCCTCTTCAATACTTACACATGAATCTTGATCAGTAAAATAATGACAGCGCCGTGGGCTATGAAATTCTCTGCATTGGTGTCATCTAACAGTAGAAGTAAGAGCTTGCCAATAACAGGCGTGTGGCTGTAACGACAGTAATACATATATATCATTTTTTCTTTGGCCCAGAAAGACTGGCTTATGAGCCACATTCATTTCCTGAGGGCCACCCCGTTGAAACGTTTCCAAATTCAAGCCTGCATTTGAGAGAGATTACATTCACTCAGTCACATGAGGTTGATGACTATAGAGACAAAACAGGCTTGTTAAGAAAGGTGTGGAATGTTAAACTCATGCATGCATGAAACTGGGATTTGGAAATAAATTAGGACATGGCGTAGGCTGGGTTTTATAATTAGGTTAGAAAGTGTTATAGCACTGGATGGAACTTTATCTTATTGAAGAACTCTCTTTCAACACGTTGTAGCATAAAATAAAAATATAGCAGCACCTCATGAGATATCTATATTTCTAAAAACATGTTATGCTTTTATTTAAAAAGCAGCAAAATTCAATCTTTGAATACGTAAATAATTGGATTTCTGCTTTTTCTGTGCGGCATGTTATAAGATAATCTCTTGCCAGATACCGAAGCAGAACTCTTCATATTTTTTTTTACAGAATCCCAGCAGGACTGGTATTATTATAGATTTTTTTTAATTGAGTATCTAATTTAGGATTCTTGATAAATGCCATGACATCTTTGTTGCTGTTTCACAGATTCTGTTGTTTTACAGGTTTGGAAATAAAACATAAAGAATATAAGTCTGGCCCAAAGCAGATACATTGATGCGGTCTGTTGGTCTTTGTGTAGGTTTGTGACCAAGCTGCTGGAGGATTTGGTGTTCTTTGTGGTGGACATCCCTAACAGTGGGCAAGATGTGCTGGAGATTATGGTCAACAAGCCGAACCGCGAACGCCAGAAACTTATGCGTGAACAGAACATCCTGAAACAGGTAAATCTCTTCTGTGTTATATTTTATTTTAAGGTAGTATTTGTATTTGTAGACAGAAGGATGTGGATATGTAGTGTACTAATCATTTCATTTGACTGTTATCCTGTGCAAGGTAGTGTTTGTGTGGTCTTTTAGCTTTGACATTGCCGTCCTCTCTTCTTCTTACAGATCTTTAAGCTCTTGCAGGCTCCGTTCACAGACAGCGGCGACGGGCCCATGCTCCGATTGGAGGAGCTTGGCGATCAGAGACACGCTCCTTTCAGGCACATCTGTCGGCTGTGTTACCGAGTGCTCCGCCATTCCCAGCAGGACTACAGGAAGAACCAGGTGGGAGTCACTGAGGGTCTTTACTCACAATCACAGCATGTATGGTAAACCTTTACACTTGGACCCTCATGCCGAGTGAATTTTTTTATAACTCCTAGAGGCCCTGCCCTCTCCTTCCCAGCCGTGTTCACAAAGCTCCATCCCCATAGAGCGTCAATAAAACGACTGATGGCATGGCTACAGGAAGGCCCATGAAAACACAGATAAGCTATCCAGGCCAGATGTTGGTTTTTCACACACTTAATACTTTTGTTCTGAGGTCATAGCTTAAACTATTATTCTCTTTCCATGTTCTATTTACACTATATTGGCATAAGTTTTGGGACACCCCTCCAAATCGTTGAATTCAGGGGTTGGACTCGGCCCCTTAGTTCCAGTGAAAGGAACTCTTATACCAAGACATTTTGGACAATTGCATACTACCAACTTTGTGGGAACAGTTTGGGGATGACCCCTTCCTGTTCCAACATGACTGCACACCAGTGACCAAAGCAAGGTCCATGAATTAGGGCGGAGACTGCGAGCCAGGCCAAAACTGGGACGTGTGCCTTTACATGCACATGAATATAATATGGAATTGTCCCGCCCTTTGCAGCTAGAACAGCTTCCTTCTTCTGGGAAGGCTGTCCACAAGGTTTAGGAGTGTGTTTATGGGAATTTTTGACCGTTCCTCTAGAAGAGCATTTGTGAGGTCGGGCACTGATGTTGGACGAGAAGGTCTGGCTCACAGTCTCCTCTCTAATTCATCCCAAAGGTGTTCTATGGGGTTGAGGTCAGGACTCTGTGCAGGATAGTCAAGTTCCTCCACACCAAACTCACTCATCCATGTCTTTATGGACCTTGCTTTGGTCACTGGTGTGCAGTCATGTTGGAACAGGAAGGGGTCATCCCCAAACTGTTCACACAAAGCATGAAATTGTCCGAAACGTCTTGGTATGAAGCTGAAGCATTAAGAGTTCCTTTCACTGGAACTAAGGGGCCGAGCCCAACCCCTGAAAAACAACACCTGAACTCAATGATTTGGAGGGGTGTCCCAATACTTTGGGCAGTGTGGTGTATGTTGGAGGTTATTTGTGTAACAACAAAAAATGAAACGACAGCTTTAAGTGCTTAGTAAACAGTTTTAATCAGAAGACAGCCAGGGGTATTTGTCTGCACATCTTCCTTGTTTCTTGAGAGAGTGGGAATTGAGTTGAGCAGGAATCATGCTACAGACCAGGCTATGATAAGAAATACGATAATAAGACAAGATCACAAAGTAATGTTTTGCACAGCTTATCCCAAGCGTGTTCACTTCCTGTATTTGTGCAGGTTCAATTTTTTTTTTTTTAAAGCTGCTGAAAGTGTGAGATTCTACTTACTAGGAAATGTGATAAGAATGATCGATAGATAATAAACCACAGATAATATCACAGAATTACTAATTACACAGCTAACATGAAGATACAGTTCTTTAAATGCTTCTTTTTGAATTTTATTCGATCAGGCTTGGTTTTACTGCTTATCTATTTCATTTAAAACAAATTATTATTCTTTGTTTAAAGCCAAAGCGTGCTGTTGTCTGGTTTTACTTTGTGGCTGTGATGCCGGTCCCTTTTACAGCATGTGCTTTAGACACTAATAATGGAAAAATGTATCTTAAAAACAAAAAAAGCAGAAAATAGACTCTGCTTCAGACTCTGGGGACTTAAATACTTCCTGTGTCTTATTTACAAAGTAATGCAGTTGTCTGATAGCATGATTTGGTTTTGTGAACTTTACGTGCACGAAGATTGACTCAGTGTCTAACAGATGCACTTTAGAGAGGATTTTATCAGCTGGGGTTATTGGTTTCTGACACGTTAACTTCACAGAGGTTATTGGATTATAGTATATGGACTTGTGCTTGATCCAGACCAAGCTATACAGACCTTATCTCTGCCTCAAGGCAGTGCATGAGTTCCTGAGACTGCATCTGGGGGTCTGTATAATAACCTCCTGTGTGCTGCAGAATATTATAGAGAACAGTGTTATATTCTGTAGGTATATGCAGGGGTAACCCTCACCCACGGAGAAGAAATTATACATGTGCGCTGCCTTCTTCTTCAGGTCATGTTAGAAAGCTCTCTGTTTGTCTGCCCTGACCATTCACTTCTACACTAATTACTTGGTGAAAATGTGTGAAATCTGGGGAAGATACTGTGCGAAGAAGCCAAAAATATATTGTTCAGAGCAGAGGTCTCCAACCTTTTTTCCTAGGAGAGCTACTTTGACAGAAATGAAGGTGGCCTAACATTTATTTACACAGCTTATTGCCATAAACCAGACCAACTGAATAAGCTGTTTTTTTGTGTAAACTTTAAAAATAATGTCAATATGGAACAGTCATATTATGCATAATTGGTTTGACACAGTGGGTTTGCTGACTAGATTTATCACTTATTATTGTCAGAGTTAGTTCATTCACATGGATTCTGTTTTTTATCAGCACAACGTTACTTACAAGTCTCATAACACACACTCTGATGGCCTCGGCACTTTTCGATTAAAAAAAATGAAACACCTTTGATATTGAAGCTGATATTAATTTTGATCTGAAGTTGTATCGGACTTTATGTGATTAATAGTATATTAATGGCATTCATATACAAGTGCAGTGGGAAATATTAGAGAGTATTTTACTCTGAAACACCAGCTGCAGTAATAAGAAATGTCTACAGCTCACTCGTCCTGCATCGTCCTGCAGCAGGATGGATTCATTCAGCGCTTTTACTTTGGCAGCATCATTGAATTTGTGCTTATAGATTGAAGTTTATTTAATGCTTCCATGTACGCTGTTGGTGCTAGCTGTGTGTGAGATCGATTGACGAACAGCTGGATTAAACTGTGTGATGCGGAGGAGTATGATTGGTCAGACTTTTCGTTACAACACCGCAAAGGGGTTGGGCAACTGTGAGTTTGATTGGAATGAAATTTAAACAGGCTTATTTAGCTCATTTGATTTGATCGGTTTTGTAAATGTTCTATGAAACTTTAGGTGAGCTGCTCAGACGTGGGACGTGGTTTAATGAGACTCCTGGATTAGAGTTTACAAGAAAAGAATCAGTAAAGTCTCGATAGTCACAGTCCCACTCACACTCCCACCTCATACGGTCCACAATACAGAGAATCACAGCAGCACAAACCAGAGCAGAGTGAACGTCCTTGTCGCTGATGAAAGCAACACAAGTGGAGAAAGCAAGCCTACAGATACATGTTTCAGGGATATAGAAACTCAAGCCACGGGCAAGTTTTGGCTTTTCGGCATAATGTTGCCTCCAGAAACGAATAAAACAAAATCACAATTGTCTGGAAAAGAGAACTTATTAGCGGTCTGTTTGTGAGCTTGATCAGGACAGGTACATCCCTATAGCTGATGCTGTACCTTGCTTATGCTAATCAGACAGACCTGAAAACACACTGACCAGTCATGGGCAATATCTGATAGTGTTGCAGTATGTCCTTTTTTTCATCCTTTGTAAGTGTGCTGCATGTCTTATTACCGCTGACCTTCGTGACCCCACCCTCCCACCCACTTTTCCCCGGTGCAGGAGTACATTGCCAAGCAGTTCCGGTTCATGCAGAAGCAGATCGGCTACGACGTGCTGGCCGAGGACACCATCACGGCACTTCTACATAACAATCGCAAGCTGCTGGAGAAGCACATCACTGCAGCTGAGATTGACACTTTCGTCAGCCTTGTGAGAAAGAACCGTGAACCTAGGTGAGAAACAAGCACACACACATACACACACACAGCTGGATTGTGCTCACTGCATGGACAGGAGCAGAGAGAGAAAATGGAAAACTAATAAGCACTTAGTCAAAACATACAAGACAAAAAGGGGTATAGGGGAAAGTGCAGGGTGTTGCTTAAAGTGTTTATAATCAAACACAATGATGACTGTCTGTTTTGTGATTTATAGTCCAAACAAAGCAGATATAATGCTTTGAGGAAAATAATGGCAGTAACAGAGTAGCAACAAACCTCCAACAGCACAACTCTATGCTTTTAATAGAAAAGAAGAGGTCTGATAGTTCCATACTTAATTTTCTTGTGTGTGTGTGTTTGTGTGTGTGTGTACAGGTTTCTGGATTATCTCTCTGATCTGTGTGTGTCCATGAATAAGTCCATCCCTGTCACACAGGAGCTGATCTGTAATGCCGTGCTGGACCCGGCTAATGCCGACATCCTCATAGAAACAAAGTGAGCTCTTACATGTGAAACTGCCTACATTTTTTTTACACCTATATCTGTAATTTCCCTTATTCTATCCCATGTGTTAAGATTGTTCAAGTTCAGCACACATGACTGCCTACATGCCAACACATCACTGCACCTAAATCTGTATCTGTTACATCTGAATAAGCTCTGTGTACATGCAACTGTTTTCACATGCCTGAACAGATTTATGTTCATTAAACCTCTCATGTGCGTGATAGTGTGCTTCTGAAATCACGTTCCTCTAATACAGCTACAATTGTTTTTACTGTATACATCTTCTCTATCTCCTTTAGTATAAAAAATGTAAAAAAAAAAAAAAAATCTGACTCTCTCACAGACTCGTGTTGTCTCGGTTTGAGATCGATTCTCTGAATATCGGAGAGCCTCCGCTGGAGTCAGAGGAAGATGTGGAAGAGGTGTGGTTGTTTTGGAAAGATAGCGGGAAGGATATCCGCAGTAAGAGCATCAGGGAGTTGGCACAGGATGCTAAAGAAGGCCAGAAGGAAGACCAGGAGGTTGTCAGTTACTACAGGTAACTGTCTGCTTGAGTGGTGCACACCCTTAAATACACGTCAGAATACAATAAAGACGCAATGAATCAAGAGAGAAAGCGTATCATTAACAGCACCTGGTTTGAATGTCATCTATTCTTCTTTTCCACCAGGTACCAGTTAAACCTGTTCGCTCGTATGTGCCTCGACCGCCAGTATCTGGCCATTAACAAAATCTCAGGGCAGCTAGACGTGGACTTGATCCTGCGCTGCATGTCAGACGAGGACCTGCCCTACGACCTGCGTGCTTCCTTCTGCCGCCTCATGCTGCACATGCATGTGGATCGTGACCCCCAGGAACCCGTTACACCAGTGAAATACGCCCGCCTTTGGTCCGAGATCCCCTCCAAGATCGCCATCGATGAGTACGTCAACTTTTTTTTAAGCTTTCAAATAAAAGCATTATTTTATACACCGATCAGGCATAACATTGTATACATTATTATACAGGTGAAGTGAATAAGACGATGATCTCCTCATCATGGCACCTGTTAGTGGGTGGGATATATTAGGCTGCACTGGTCAGTATCTATCAAAAGTGGTCCAAGGAAGGAACAGTGGTGAACTGGCGAGAGGGTCATGGGTGGACAAGGCTCATTGATGCACGTGGGGAGCGAAGGCTGGCCCGTGTGATCCGATCCAACAGACGAGCTACTGTTGCTCAGATTACTCAAGAAGTTCTGATAGAACTTCTGGTTCTGATAGAAAGGGGTCAGAATACACAGCGCATCACAGTTTGTTGAGTATGGGGCTGCATAGCCGCAGACCAGTCAGGGTGCCCATACTGACCCCTGTGAACTGCCGAAAGCACCAACAATGGGTACGTGAGCATCAGAACTGGACTACAGAGAATTGAAAGAAGGTGGCCTGGTTTGATGAATCAGGTTTTCTTTTACGTCATGTAGATGGCCGGGAACTACAGCTAACATCTTGGTGCCAGATACCAGAGCACACCTTCAGGGATCTAGTGGAGCCCATGTCTTGATGGATCAGGGATGTTTTGGCAGCTAAAGGGGGACCAACACCTATATTAGGCAGGTGGTCATAATGTTATGCCTGATCGGTGTATGTTCTTATAGCCCCATCTTTTATTTTTCTCAACCAAATATTTTGCTTCCTGTTTGGTTTCTCAGAAGTGTTCTTCAGATAGGAAAATGTGCAAGTGCTGTTTGCTGCTGCTGAAGAAAAGCTTTATTGTGTGCTTTCGGTTGATTTTTATCATTTCCTTATCTTTTAGTTATGATAATGACGGCACCACCAGAGATGAAATTAAGGAGCGTTTCGCTCTAACTATGGAGTTTGTGGAGAATTATCTGAGAGTTGTGGTCTGTCAGAATGTTCCTTTCTCAGACAAGGAGAAAAACAAACTCACATTTGAGGCGAGTTTCTAAAAGCTCCCCATTTCCACACAGTCAGTCTTCTCAACTTTTATTTATTTAATTTTTTTGAGTGTACCTTACTGTCTGGATTTCTCTCTCAGGTTGTGAACCTCGCTCGGAACCTCATCTATTTTGGCTTCTACAGCTTCAGCGACTTGCTGCGGCTGACCAAGATCCTGCTCGCCATATTAGACTGCGTGCATGTTAGCACCATATATCCCATCAACAAGATGGAGAAAGGCGATGAGAACAAAGGTGTCTTTAAATCTTCTAGTGGCTTAATAAATACAAGGCATTAACTGAAAGTGACGTCTCTCTCCATCTCAGCAGGTAGTAACGTTATGAGGTCTATTCATGGTGTCGGGGAACTGATGACTCAGGTTGTGCTCAGGGGGGGCGGCTTTCTGCCCTCCACCCCTACAGCACCCCCGGACGGAGAGGTGGGCAAGACCCAGACGGAGCCTGAGAAGGAGGACATCCTGGTGATGGACACCAAGCTAAAGATCATTGAGATCCTCCAGGTAACAAGTCCCCTGATTGCGTCCATTCACTGCGGACCTTAATGTTTATATATAAAGCATGTAGGAAGGCATTTTCTACATGATGAGTGTATAAGTGGAGATAAATATTAAGCCTGGTTCTTGTCTTTATCACTCCAGTTCATCCTGAACGTGCGTCTGGACTACAGGATCTCCTGCTTGCTGTGCATTTTTAAAAAAGAGTTCGATGGAAGCAACACTCAGACTGAAACGCTGCCTAATCCTAACGCTAATGGTAACACTAGTGCTAATGCTACTACTACCACAGCTACCGCTAATGGGGATGGTCTTAATAGTATACCAGGTGACAGCTTGAACCGCACGAAGTTGTACCGCATGCTAAACTCTTAAGAGTGTTGTTTTTTTGGTTTGTTTGTTTTGTTTCTCCCACTTTGTTTATTTGCTTGAACATTTTGCCTCACACAGCTCTAGATTTTGAGAAGATCGAAGAGCAGGCCGAGGGGATCTTTGGTGCAAGGTATGAAGATGCCATGAGCTAACATAAATCTGAATTTTTTTTATATATTCAAAGTATGTTTAGTTCTTTGTCTTGGTACTCTAGAGCTTCTTTGTTGTTGTCCACTCAGCGAGGAAAACACACCACTCGACCTTGATGACCACGGAGGCAGAACTTTCCTAAGGGTTCTTCTGCACCTCACCATGCATGACTACCCTCCTCTGGTGTCTGGGGCTTTACACCTACTCTTCAGACACTTCAGCCAGAGACAGGAAGTGCTCATGGCTTTCAAGCAGGTACACACACTCACACACACACTTACACACTCACACACACACACACACACACACTCACACACACACACACACACACTCACACACACGCTCATTTTTCAGAGCGGTTTTGTGTTACCGTTGGCTCAGTAACTGTCTAAATAAAACACTCACATGCAACACTTTCCCTTTCCCCTTTTCTTAGTTTCTAAAAACGCAAATTGCCATTTCCCTCCTTGCATTATTACCTCTCTCTCTCTCTCTCTCTCTCTTTCTCTCTCTCTCTCTCTCTCTCTTTCTCTCTCTGTATGTCCAGGTTCAGCTCCTAGTGACTAGTCAGGATGTTGATAACTATAAACAGATAAAGTCTGACCTGGACCAGCTGCGCTCCATTGTGGAGAAGTCTGAGTTGTGGGTGTACAAGCGCCAGGGGGAAGATGTGCTGGACGGAGGCGATGGTCCTGCTGAGACTGACCACAAAAAGAAGGTTACGCAAAAATGGAATGTCATCCGTTCATGCCCGAGACCCAGCCCAAGAATTAACCCTTAACTGAAAGTGAACTGTGTTTGGGAGCATAAAGGATCAGATTGGATTCATTACTGTGAAATATCAATTGGTTCACTGTGAAGAGATCTGATCACGTTTGTGTTAAATTATTGAGTCGTTTAGAATCATGTTCACACTTCTCAGGGTAACAAGTGATAAAATATTTATCCAGGAGCAGTATTCCGACTTTGGGAAGGTTCAGGTTTGAGCCCAATCATATAAATGACTTTATTTTCCAATTTTCCTCCAAAAAAAAAACACCACCACTCTTCTTCATTTTATTTTTAATTTTTTTTTCTATCAACCCAGATAAAGTCGGTGATTTTGTCACGGCTAACTCCTGTTTGGATTGAATAATTACTGCGTTTGAAAGTGGACTGTTTTGTTTTCACTTTTTGTGCAGGGTGACTCTAGTGGCACGGAGAAAAATAAAACGGAGAGCACAAGCAGCTATAATTACAGGGTTGTCAAGGAGGTAAATGTGCCTTATTTCAATAGTCACTCACTCTCTCACACACACACAGACCTGCAAACCCATGCAAGGAAGTAGCATTATGTAGTGAAGTAGTTGTTACATGCTATCATGGCCCAGCAAACACCAATTAAACTCTTCCATTGAAAAGTAAAGATAATAAATTGGCACGAAGGCATTTTTCCGAACAGCTCTCTTGTTTATTGTTGTTGCTTCTCATGTGCTTATTCATCCTCTCTTACTCATACTGCAGTTCGCCTGTCTGTTGATATTTTGTCAAAATGTCGTTGACTAATCGCAGAATGCCAACTGAAGACCGAACTTTAACACATACGAGAAAAACTCACTCTCTTTCTTTTTCATTCTTGCTCTGTGAAGATCCTATTAAGGCTCAGCAAGTTGTGCGTACAGGAGGGAGCATCGGGAAAGAAAAGTAAGAAACAGCAGCAGAGGCTGCTGAGGAACATGGGAGCTCACACGGTGGTACTCGAGCTACTTCAGATCCCGTATGAGAAGGTGAGATTTCCTATGAGAAAGTTCTGCTGTCATAAGTATCTAGTGAGTCTCAGGATGTGGTGAGATCTGCTGCTGTACAGAGTAAGACGCATCATATCTGTGGTATCTCGTAAGGTTTGCTTTTGAAAATGAAGGGGTCTGTTAGGACCCTCTTGGTGTAAAAGATAACAAAAAAAACAACAACTGAATGCAGTAATAACCTAAAGTTAAAGTAATAAAGTAATAAACCTGCTTGGTTTTCCCAGGGTGAGGATGTTAGAATGCAGGAGATCATGAAACTGGCTCACGAGTTCCTGCAGAACTTCTGTGCTGGGAACCAGCAGAACCAAGCCCTGCTCCACAAGCACATTAACCTCTTTCTCAATCCAGGGGTGAGTGAATGGCAGTGAACATCTGGGGTGGATGGAAAAAAGTCCTTTCATGGGGAACTCATGGGTTATCTAGCATCTAGGGCATGTCTTGATAAGCCTGATAAAGTAGATAAGACCTTCTGGTAATTTCCAGTGAAATGCTTTACCATGACAAATGAATCTCTGATACAAAAATATTGTGATGTGTAGCTGAGATACTGAGTGTGTTACCTGAAGACCTTTCAAGCTAATTTATAGATAATTTGCTGAATATGCAACATTCATTTTTAACCCCTGAAAAGTCTCATGGTCTAGCGTCTCACAGTCTTAGCCCTCTATGTACACTATATTGGGTGTTTAATCCATTCTTACCTCTCAGTGAACAGCAGCACCAGTTGTTTATCTCTGACCCTGCTCTCTGTAGATCCTAGAGGCCGTCACCATGCAGCACATCTTCATGAATAACTTCCAGCTGTGCAGCGAGATCAACGACCGCGTAGTGCAGCACTTCGTGCACTGCATCGAAACACACGGCCGCCACGTCCAGTACCTCAAGTTCCTTCAGACCATCGTCAAGGCCGAGAACAAGTTCATCAAGAAGTGCCAGGATATCGTGATGGCAGAGGTGGGTTATGGGTACTCAGTCGGATGAATCTTTTCAAGCTTAATGCTCCCCTTCTTTATCCGTGTCTGCCCGTCCTCCTCGTTGTAGCTGGTGAATGCCGGAGAGGACGTGTTGGTGTTCTACAACGACCGAGCCTCCTTCCAGACACTGGTGCAGATGATGCGTTCGGAGCGAGACAGGATGGACGAGAACAGTCCACTTATGTACCACATCCACTTGGTGGAGCTGCTAGCCGTGTGCACCGAGGGCAAAAACGTCTACACCGAGATCAAGTGCAACTCGCTGCTGCCTCTGGATGACATCGTCCGTGTCGTCACCCATGAGGACTGCATCCCTGAGGTCAGATGGTCCGCCATGTTTTCGGTCTACTCCAGCTTGTTTTTGACAAGCTGGAGCAGACGAGCAAACAAACAAAAATTCACCGATCATACATAACATTATGACCACCTGCCTAATATTGTGTTGGTCCCCCTTTTGCTGCTTGAACAGCCCTGACCCGTCCTGCACTGTGTATTCTGACCCTTTTCTATCAGAACCAGCATTAACTTCTTCAGCAATCTGAGCAACAGCATCTCGTCTGTTGGATCGGATCACACGGGCCAGCCTTCACTCCCCACGTGACTCAATGAGCCTTGTCCACCCATGACCTTGTCGCCGGTTCACCACTGTTCCTTCCTTGGACCACTTTTGATAGATACTGACCACTGCAGACCGGGAACACCCCACAAGAGCTGCAGTTTTGGAGATGCTCTGATCCAGTGGTCTAGCCATCGCAGTTCGTCCCTTCGTCAAACTCGCTCAAATCCTTACGCTTGTCCATTTTTCCTGCTTCTAACACATCAACTTTGAGGACAAAATGTTGACTTGCTGCCTAATATATCCCACCCACTAACAGGGGCCATGATGAGGAGATCATCAGTCTTATTCACTTCACCTGTCAGTGGTCATAACGTTATGCCTGATCTGTGTATAAATATAATAATGTGTTTATTCCTGAATCTGAATATTTTTTTTGTATCTAAATAAATTGATTAGGGTTTAAGGACATTTAAACCCGATATTTCCAGTAATCGTTTTGTGTGTCCTCAGGTGAAGATTGCATATATCGACTTCCTAAACCACTGCTATGTAGACACAGAGGTGGAGATGAAGGAGATCTACACAAGCAACCACATGTGGAAGCTCTTTGAGAACTTCCTGGTTGATATATGCAGGGTAATCACCTCTGAAACAGCTTCTGAACCTTGAATCTGTATTTTGTCACATACAAGATTGAAATAGAGATTTGGAGGGGTTATTTAAAGTGCAAAAGAGAAAAACAGGAAGGGTGGCCACTAATTTGCGCTGTGTTTAAATGTACTTAGCAACCTAGGGATGTGTAGGGTTAACCGATCCTAGATATAATTTTACTTTAAATCTTCGACCCAGGCTTCATTCTAGTGCGAAGCTGAAGTCATCCATGTTGATTTGTATGAAGTTTGCATCATTGTGCTGCTATTGCTGACACAGGAAGGGTGAATCAGAGCCATGTACTGACTTTACTCAGCGTGGCCTACGCATTGTGTTAATTTCTGCACCATTTTTTTGTTGTTGTTATTTACGGCTCACAGGTCTGCAACAACACGAGCGACCGCAAGCACGCCGACTCCACATTGGAGCGCTATGTCACTGAGACGGTCATGAGCATCGTCACCACTTTCTTCAGCTCCCCTTTTTCCGATCAGAGCACTAGTTTACAGGTAATCATTGACAGGCCATTCTGTATCGACCCGAGGCTTTACTTTCTGTTTAGTCAGACACAAAAATCACATTTTAAAAACTATCTTTACTTCCTTATCATATTTGCCATGAGGCTTGAAGTGTGGTTCCTGTTTTACAGTAAATATCTAAGTGTAACATTTTCATTTGTTTGCTGAAATCTTAACTTTGTTCAATAAAAGATGCAGCATATTTTTGATCATTCTGATCCCCCTCCCCATCTAGATTGCACGTCACATGTATGTAAGTACCCGTAACCCGTTCTCCTCCCACCACACATCCTGGTGTTCCTTTACATATCTCAGATCTACCACACACACACACACACACACACACACACACACACACACACACACACCACTGAATTTCGTCACACACACACACATGCACACCACACACATGCACACATTTCTTTAGAAAAAGGCTGACTGCTTGGATTGAGTCACAGCTTTCCAAGAACTCAGACTGTGCATTGCAAAGTTTTCCAAAAGCAGTCAAGCCAGTCATTGGTTACACTTGCTTGCACTGCCGGTGCAAGCACACACACACACACACACACACACACACACAGACCTCTGTGTGAGCCATTCTACAGATCCAGACTTCCCACATAACTGTTTCGCAATACCACCAGTGCGGTTAGGTCTTGCATGGCAGCCAAATGGTTTTACTGTTTGTGTGTGTGTGTGTGTGTGCATGAAGAAATGTGTCCTGACACACTGTATTCTCTTGGCTGGGCGCATGCTCAGATGTCAGAGGTCATCAGCTAACTATTATTGACTGGCTTAACTGTTGTTGGAAAATGTTGTCACTTTACTTGGGGATTTACTGGGTACTCATCTCCCCTGGGTATGCTGGCATTAATAAACACCACCCACCGTCCCTCCTGTACACTGACCCCGCAGCGACTTAACGCTCAGACCCGTACGTGTCTTGGTACTCCCCCGGATTGAACTTAATCCAGATGTGCGGACAGCTGTTTCCTGCACATGAGGATTTCTCTGGGACGTGTTTTTGTTCAGTTATTTGGCGTGGGATCAGGAGGGTTTTCGGTCCACTGAATGCTTTTTGATTCCCATATGAAAGTGGAAAGCGCTTGAATAAATAGCCAGCATATTCTCAAGCCTTAACAGAATTATAACTGTAAAACATAGCTGTAATGTGTTTTGTTTTTGCACGCTTCATAGTTTACCTTAAACAGAAACACAGTCAGGAATTTTTTCAGTTACTTTATGCAAGCGCTGTTCGTAAGTTCGTAAGCACCGTAGTTTGGCACGAGGTGCTAAAATAGCTATCAGTGAAGAGAAGCTAGTATGACACTGATTATCTCCTAGATTATTTAAAAAATTGATGTCAACAAGACTGATTAAAATGCTTTTTTTTATTTGGGCTTACCTCAAACACATTAAGACTAAATTTACACAAGGAAATAATTCTATTACAGACCGACATTCAAGCACAACTCTCACACGAGTGAAAACGTTAAGCTTTCTTACGGAGGTCTCTTTTCTAAGCTGATCCAGGAACCCCGGTCATCAGGTATTGAGTTGAAAGGTTTGAATCAGAGCCAGTGTTGTGTCTTGTGTGGTTTGTAAGTTAATGCAAAGAAAATGATGTCTGATACCTATAAGGACCACCACAACGCTTCCAACCAATAAATGACATCACTCCTTTCCCTGAAGTGAGGTGTGATGACATCGTCTGCTCTCTGTTGTTACAGGCCTCCCTTCTGGGCAGAGCTAGCAGAAGTATTGCACAGTACAGTGTGGTGACATCCTTGCCTTTGTTAGTCACATTTCTAGTAAGCCTGTCTGGGGAGCGCTGAGCTTGGACCTTTTTATTTTTTTCTTATTTGTGTTATAACCCTTCAGACCCACTAGAGCTGACGGTGTTTTTTTTTAGAATTTTAACAAAGCCTTTGGATTTTCGTTACTTTATCGTCCCCTCTTCTTCCATTAGTGTAATGTTTGTCGGTGATGATTAATCAGTTTTAGACAGGTTATGAATTCAGCATACTGTGGAATCTGAAGACATCTTATAAACCCACAGAACTTCTTATTTTGTTGTACAAGCTATTTCACATGTACATACTGTACATCGCTATATGGCCAACAGTATGTGGACATCTAACCGTCGCACCCATGTGTGGTTCTTTCGCAAACCAATGCCACAAAGTTAGAACGTCTTTGAACGCTGTAGCAATAGACTTTTCCTTCACTGGAACTAAGAGCGCTACACCAAGCATGACAGTACCACAGACTGTGCACAAAGCAAGCTCCGTGTTTTGCCAAGGTTGGATGTGATGGTCTGGATCTGACGGTTAGGTGTCCACAAACTTCTGGTCATATAGTGGTGTTCTGTTTGTGTGATGGGAAAGTTAAAGATTCCGGCGTTTTGTGAGGGGGCTCTAATGCAATCAAGACAGTGTTAGAGATTGTTGTTAATACTTTGAGAGATGCAGCTCATTGGTTTCCGTTCTTTCCCCACCACTGAGTTTCCTTTCAGAATGTTTCCATGTGTTTTATTTTTGTGTTTTCTCTATGCCAGACTCGTCAGCCGGTTTTTGTGCAGCTGTTGCAGGGTGTTTTCCGGGTGTACCACTGTAGCTGGCTAACGCCCACCCAGAAGGCGTCAGTGGAGAGCTGTATCAAAGTCCTCTCAGACGTGGGTAAGAGTGGCCGTCTCGGGCTGTGACCCGTGTGAGCGTCAGACCTCGTTCATAAAATTCATTGACTATCTGTTCTAAAGCCTTTCAAACAACTTCTTTACAAACTCTTTGCATCACACGCAGCTAAAAGTCGGGCAATCGCCATTCCGGTTGACCTGGACAGCCAGGTGAACAACCTGTTTGTAAAATCTAACAACGTCGTCCAGAAGACCATCTTGAATTGGAGGATGTCGGCTCGGAATGCCTCCAGACGAGACTCCACGATCGGTGCTTCTAAAGACTACAGAAACATCATCGAGAGGCTGCAGGTAAACACCAACACTCGAACCGGAGACACAGCACGGGGGATGGGTTTGATACTTATTCTGCTTAAGCCTAGTTAAAGCACCTGGGAACCTAGAGCTTGGATCACTTTTTCATTAAGATAAATATTTGTCTCCTCAGCACTGTATGCATGACAAAGTTTGATCGATTTCCAGTGTCATCACAGCTAGGGCAAACATTACTACAGGAAACATGCTGAAACACACTCATAACAAACATACCATACATATCCAACACACACACACACACACATTCCTAATTCACACATGTGCATAAAGACACAAACACACTGCCACCTTCCCGTATAGTAAAGGTGTGCTGCAGAGATGAAGGACACAACAACATTCTTTCTGTTTTAACACAGTGGTACGAAGCAGAGGTGTCATTGGTTACACTTGACCTTCTCAGCATTTTTAGCGCCCTTGTTATTTCCAGTAAACACATTTTTTAGAGGAATCCAGACACTCATTAGGTATAAATATATTTAAATTCAGCCCACACTCATATATACCACAGGAACTGATAGCGACAGTGGTTAAGGTGTTGGGTTTCTGATTGGAAGGTTGTGAGTTTGAATCACAGACCCACCAAGATGCCACCTCTGGGCCCTAGAGCAAGTAGCTGTAGCTATCCTAACTTCATTTCCACTTCCTTTTGAGGCCCCACCAGTGTCACTGATGAGCAGCTGATTTCTGATCAGAGCACCTCCCTTCTCGTAAGCCTGCCTTTTTTTTTTTTTATACAGGAAGTCATAGCATATGCATGAGTGTGTATTAAAGAAATGAAAATACACTGTGTGTGTGTGTGTGTGTGTGTGTGTCTGTGTGTGTACCTGAACTTGTCCCGCATTCCATACTTAGTAAGCTTTTTGGGTGTGTCCCTGTGTGTGTGTTTGTGTATGTGTGAGAGAAAGGGATAGAGAGAAGGAGAAAGACAGAGAGCGTGTGAGTGTTTATGGGGGAGTCGTCATATGATGTGCAGCTTCACTTAATCACATTCACGCTAGCCTTCCTTCAACATTCACGCTAGCCTCTCTTTGCAGTCTTGATGTAGGAGGCTGTATGTCATAGGGCTCTGTCATTGGACTCAGACTAGACCCGAGCCCTCTACTGTGATCTCGTAACTGCACTTTCCTGGTCTCAGCCACAGGGTTCAAAATAAAACAGCAGGACATTTAAAGCACTACACAGCAGATATGGTCATCACCTCTCATTCAGCTAGACCAGTGGATAGTCGAGTGTTAGTGTGGGTGCAAGGGCTGCTGCAGGATTTAATACGTATACGTCTTCATACCTTTGTAGCAGAGTCAAGTTCACAGCGTGATCAAACGTCTGAAATCATTTTCTTTAATAACTTCCTTCCTGTTTCAAGTATTTTTTTTAAGGGTATTCCAAATTAGTAACCAGACGTCCTCGTTGGACACGGTTGACGTCGAGCTGTTCTCGTTTTCTAGTCACGTATTTATTTAATACAACCCCTACTGTTAATACTAACCAATTCAATTGTTCCTATAAAGAGCTGTCTCAAAGTTCTCTAATTCTTCCTTAAAGCTAAATGTAAGTTCTTTTAGCACCTTGTATGGATTCTGTAATAATAATAATAATAGAAAAAGCGTAACAGAAAACATTAACACGTCAGTGTGTGAGACAAATGTGGTTAAAATTCAACTCAGTCTCCAGGAACATGAATAACTGGGATGCAGAAGTTCGTTCAAGTACAACACACACACACACACACACACACACTCTTACTATTGTGTTATTCTTTAGCTCAGTTAATAAGGTGGAGCCCCCAAATCATATCTGTTTAATACATCCTGGTATTTTTTAAATTTTATTTTTAATATATTTCATTGATGTCTTTAGAATAGTATTTTTTAAACATCTTACATAAACACATGAATGGTTTTCTTGCCCTGGAACCTCATGTTTATGTAATGTCATTGAATCTTTTTCCTAGTGCTTGTATTATATTCCATTAACAATATGTCCCCTCTCTGTGTGTTTTTATCAGGACATTGTCTCTGCGCTGGAGGACCGCTTACGGCCCCTGGTGCAGGCCGAGCTCTCCGTCCTCGTGGACGTCCTCCACAGACCTGAGCTGCTCTTCCCCGAGAACACGGAGGCTCGGAAGAAGTGCGAGAGTGGAGGCTTCATCTCCAAGTAAGACTGTCATAATTTCCCAGAATAATTTTCACCCTGTCTGTATACTTGTGGCTGACGAGCAGCTTCTGGAGCTCGACCTTCCAGTATGAGATTAGCTGTAGGAGTGGGTGTAATATTGACCTGTCGCTAGCTGTCCTCAGTGTGTTGCATGTGTGTGTGTGTGTGTGTGTGTGTGTGTGTGTGTGAGAGAGAGAGAGAGAGAGAGAGAGAGTGTGTGAATGTCTGCGTCATAGCTGAGGTTTTCTAGTCGAGGTGTGTTGTGTGTTCTGTCAGGATTAAAAGTGTGTGTATATATATGTGTGTGTGTGTGTGGGGGGGGTGTTAATAGGATTAAATGCTGGAGAGGTGTGTAGGATGAACATGTAGAATGGAGTGAGATTGCAGCATGGACTGATGTGCGTGTGTGTGTGTGTGTGTGAGGCACTTGGATAAGAGTACGAGAGACACGCCTATCTGCCTGTGCTCATGACTTATGATTCAAGATGATTTTTGATTAATTGAACATAATTAAAGCTGGGAGATAAAAAAAAAACACAAATGTAAACATATTTACATAATGTTTTAATTTAATAACAATTTTATTTATTTATAAAGTGATGTTAATCAATCAATCAATCTCTCTCTCTCTCACTCTCTCTCTCTCACTCCCTCTTTCTCTCTCTCTCTCTCACTCCCTCTTTCTCTCTCTCTCTCTCTCTCTCTCTCCCTCCCTCCCTCTCTCTCTCTTTCTCTCTCTCTCTCTCTCTCTCTCTCTCTCTCTCTCTCTCTCTCTCTCTCCATTTCCCAGGCTAATAAAACACACTAAGCAGCTGTTGGAGGAGAATGAGGAGCGTTTGTGCATTAAGGTTCTTCAGACTCTCAGGGAAATGATGACCAAAGACCGGGGTTATGGAGAGAAGGTAAAAGCACAGAAAACATCTCTGTGTTTGTGAACAGCACAAAGTCCAATTCTTCTTATTAAAACACGTTTCCTGTAAAGCACACACACACACACACATGCACTGCGTACAAACACGACTGGATTCTGCCCTTCTGCCTTCTTATCTTCCTGACAGCTTTTCAGATGCATCAGATTAGTTTTGATGTGGGTTTGTGGGTTACCATTCCCTGCAACGCACAAAACAAATCCTACACTAGCAGTTTACCTTTTTACAGGGTCAGCCCATTTTTTAAGACTGTTAACACTCAGTGTGCCCCAGCAGCATGTTCTAATCACTAATAATCTGTCCTATTTGGCTGATTCAATCTCCTCACACTAATATTACTCAGCCATCTTGGTCTAGATGAAAGTGTGTCAAAGCTCTGCTACTGGAGGGTCGCAGTTTCACAGCACATTGTGCAGGGGGTCCGTCTGAGTCAACTCAGAAGTTGTCATGTTTTTACTGAGATGACCCACTAAACACTCATCTCTATAAATCACTAAATCCTTCAGCACTGCAGCCAGCCGGTAGACGGGTTTCAGACACCCAAAGGCTATATCACCAAGCAAGATTCTGCGGTTAGCAAACTAATTTCAGTGTGATGATGGCGGCTTAATATCTGGCCAGCACTGCTGCTGTTGGAGCTTCCTCTGCTTTGGAGAAGAACAGTGTGTTATATATAGGGAAACAAAATCTCTTTTTTGTGACCGTCATGCTCCACAATCCATACACACTATATTGCCAAAAGTTTTGGGACGCCTGCCTTTACATGCACATGAATGTAATATGGAGTTGTCCCGCCCTTTGCAGCTAGAACAGCTTCAACTCTTCTGGGAAGGCTTTCCACAAGGTTTAGGAGTGTGTTTATGGGAATTTTTGACCGTTCCTCTAGAAGCGCATTTGTGAGGTCAGACACTGATGTTGGACGAGAAGGTCTGGCTCGCAGTCTCCTCTCTAATTCATCCCAAAGGTGTTCTATGGGGTTGAGGTCAGGATTCTGTGCAGGACAGTCAAGTTCCTCCACACCAAACTCACTCATCCATGTCTTTATGGACCTTGCTTTGGTCACTGGTGTGCAGTCATGTTGGAACAGGAAGGGGTCATCCCCAAACTGTTCACACAAAGCATGAAATTGTCCAAAATGTCTTGGTATGAAGCTGAAGCATTAAGAGTTCCTTTTACTGGAACTAAGGGGCCGAGCCCAACCCCTGAAAAACAACACCTGAATTCAATGATTTAAAGAGGTGTCCCAATACTTTTGGTAATATAGTGTATATACTGTACCGTTACGAGTCAGCGTAGCAACATGTTAAGTGATGTGTGTCTTTCCACAATTTGTGATAAAACTTATTGACTGAATATAGAATTGTGAGCTTTAGGAAGCCGTACAGTGGCCTTCATAAACCTGAGCAAAAGTGATGTCTTAAACAAACCTAATACACAACCATGTAATATTTCCTATCAAGAAATAAAAGAAGCTGTTTTTTAAAAGAAGCTACTTTTTATTTTCTTCTTCAGAAGCAACGCTGTTTCTCGTGAAAAAAAAAAAAGAATGATGACCTTTTTCATTTCCTTTCCTTATTGTTTATTAGTCTTCATTTCTTGTTTGCCGTGTACGGTTCTTGCCTGTGCGTGTGTAACCCTATCCTGTTTGCCTGTGGTAGAAATATGAGGTTGCACACATTAAAGAAAATATCAAGAAATCCCGTAAATACCCGGCATCTATTACCGTGGAAGGAAAGTCGAAACTTTTTAACAGTAGTTCCTTGCAAAAAAAATAAATAAATAAAAATAGCCTCCACTTGTACAGTTTAATAAAAAATAAAAAAAATAAAAATAAAAAAGTAAATATAAATAAATAATGTGTTTTTGGGGAAATGGTTGTGTTCAAAATAGCAATTATTTCATGTGTTACTTATTTTTTATTTATTAACTTTTGCTCATTTTTGTGAAAGGTGACTAGAGGGAACTGTAGAGATTATACTAAACATCAAGAGTTAGTCAAGAGAACTAGTCAAAAATCTGTTTAACATCAACCACCAAAAACCTTTAAGCTTTAGTCTGTAGGTAGTTTTGTTGTCCACACTGTTAAAAATAAAATGTTGTGCACAATCCTAGCTTAGATTCTCTTAACAGATTGTTCTGCTCCTAAATGTTAGTGTACTTATATCCCAGGATCTGTCATGAGTTTGTTTATTTATTTATTTATTGATTGATTGATTGATTGATTGATTGGTGATCTGGATCGGTTCCTGCTTAACTGGAAACTCCGAAGCTTTGTTGTTTCTTAGCATTCCTGTGTTCAAAAGTAACAAGTCGGCACAAAAAATATTTCAATTACTCGGACATTTTCCTTCTGGGATTTCTTTTTATAACGTGTAGCAAATGAAAGTGCGATAGCTGCCTGAGATAAGGCAGTGAGGCAGTGTGTGAGAGCTCTCGCGCTACCACACTGAAGGCTAAAGCTGAGACTCGCACACAGCAACAAGCGTTTACTCAGCTCACTGAAATGTGTAGAACGTGTACCGTTTCAGCTAGCTTAGTGAGAGCGCTGGGTTTATCGGAGAGAGAGAGAGAGAGAGAGAGAGAGAGAGAGAGAGTGTGCGCTTTCTGCTGGGCTTGCTTAGTGATATACCCTTTCCTCTCTAGATCAAACACTTACTTTAGGATTTATTGCTCTATGCTTTTTAAATTGCCTAACTAATGACCCCTTCACCCCTGAGGGTGTGTGTGTGAGTGTGTGTGTGTGTGTGTGTGCATTCGGGTTTGATTCTGCATCTTTTCCCCCACTAACCCCAGGCTTGTGTTTTTCTCTTGCAGCTGATTGCCTTTGACGATGAGCTGGATGTGGCTGAGGTTGATCTCTTAGTCTCTTTTTCCCCCTTCATTCTTTGTCCTCCGCTTCTTGCTAGCATGCTGTAGCTCTCCTCCTTCCACTCTTGTGCTTTCAGTCTAGTGGGGTTTTTTTTGTTTGTTTAGGTTCTCACCACAAACTTGTCTCCTTTTTGTCTCTTTCTTATATGTGTGTGCTCGTGTGTGTATGTGCGCGTGTTTGTGGGTTGGAGTAAAATGTTATTGTGTGTGTGTGTGTGTGTGTGTGCATACACTCTTTGCTAGATTTCCCCACTAGACCATTGAAGTAACCACTAAAGTAACATCTGTTAGGAGTCTTTTTCTCTGAGCAACAAAACATCACAATCGCATCTCTGTTACATCCTTAGTTTGTAGCATTTTTTAAACTATAAAATGATGCTTGAAGGATGCACTTCAAGCTCATGCACATAGATTTAATCCGATATAAATCTGTGTGTGTGTGTGTGTGTGTGTGTGTGTGTGTGTGAGAGAGTTTGAGGTGTCAGGTATTTAACTTTTTTAAACTTCTGAGAATGAAACTCAGTCATAGCCAGAGTGTGTTTATGCGTGCGTGCGTGCGTGTGTGCGTGTGTGTGTGTGTGTGTGTGTGTGTGATTTCACTTCTCCACAATGATATGGAAAACATCAGAAACACTGACAATCTGGTGAAATTGTAGTGAAAAGAAGAGATTTACAAAAATCCTGCCTTTTATTGGGAAAGCTAGGGTTTTGCTTTGCTGAAGGCGTCGGTCAGAAATAGTCACTTGAACTCAGACAGTTCATAGAAAAACCCCTTTGAAGATGGCTTAAGAAAGATTGCAGACTTGTTGAAGGGTGTGTGTGTGTGTGTGTGTGTGCGCGCGCGTGCGTGTGTGTGTGCGCTCACATCCGTGTCACTTACCGGCATGCTACCTGTGAATGGGTTTGTGGCCGAGTCTCATGTCTTTGCTGCCTGAAGGTGTTAATGTTTTTTATTTTGTCTACTCATAAGAGGAAGTGGAGTCTTTTTTGTGGGTGTTGATACGCAGACAGTTTAAAGGTTCATAATTTACGTGACATCCAACTCGCCATGTCGCCGAGCTCCTCATTCTATTTTTTTAAAGCTTGCTCAACAAACTGGGATCACTGTAAAGAAGATATTTCCAGTACGAAACCAGTTACGGTGTGGGAATAACAACCAGCTAGAAAATAATCAAGATTCGGAAAATTCTTACAATACGCTCTTATTTAATGTAATTTAGGTTGCATTATATGTATGTTACACTTAGAGTTGTTGTTGCTCACAGTAACACACGCAAGACACTAAAAATAACAGTGCATTCTACGTGACCTATGAGTAAAGGGTGTTGAGTTAGCAAAACGCTCATAAATAATCCAATTAGCACACAGCTTAATAAATTATTTATAGACTTTAAATAAAGTATCATAACATTTTGCAGTTTTATTACTTAAGACTTAAATATTGTGAAAATATCTACACAGCTACGTGAATGAATATATTTGCCGTGTGTGTTCCTAAGTTCCTATAATCATCTGTTCTGGCATTGGCGCAGCATTATTGTGATTTACCACGACCAAATGTTTTATAGATTTATATGATTAAGATGTTAAAATGAGCCAGTGCTGCTCCCACACATGATTGTGTGTGTGTGTGTGTGTGTTTTATGAGGAGCATATTTTATCTACACAAAGAGGAAGTTGTATGTGGGCGTTAGTGTGCAAACACTTTCTGGGTGAAATGTGATATAAAGTACATGACCTTAGTGGTACGATTTCGTAGCGGAGTCGACGGTAGCGCTCACATGTTCGCACTTTTCTGCAAGTTTTTCCGCCGCAGTCATGGATCCCTTCTCAGGGGCCACGTTTCATAAAGCGCACTCGAACCAAAGTTTCCATCAGAGAGACTTCGCCGTGGCTCTGGAGACGGAGCAGAAGTGCTGTTTTAGCTAAATCCACTCCCATCTAAAGGCCGTCGTGAATTGTGCGTACACGACGTGTCGGGTCTTTACAGTACAGGAGAGGCGGAGATGTGAGGAGAAATGAGCTTTAGCGCTAACGAGAAAGAAATGCGCTGATGAATACGGTTACTCTCGTTTACGTCTCGGTACAGGTTATTTCTGTTAAGTGCTTCTTTTAAATGATTGAACATGACCTTTACTGCGATTGGACGAAACTTCTGCCAGCTGAGACTTCTGGCTTTCTAGAGTAGATTTATTCGTATAATTCAAGACACAGATTAGATTCGTTCAATTTTCAATTCAATTTTTTTGAACAATGAGCGTTGTCTCAAAGCAGCTTTACAGAACATAAGAAAAAGAAACACAGTGCACAAAGTCCTAGAGGTTATAAATGATTCTAAACACTAGAGAGTGGGATTATAAATGATTCTAAACATCAGAGAGTGGGATTATAAATGATTCTAAACACCAGAGAGCGGGATTATAAATGATTCTAAACATCAGAGAGTGGGATTATAAATGATTCTAAACATCAGAGAGTGGGATTATAAATGATTCTAAACATCAGAGAGCGGGATTATAAATGATTCTAAACACCAGAGAGTGGGATTATAAATGATTCTAAACACCAGAGAGCGGGATTATAAATGATTCTAAACACCAGAGAGTGGGATTATAAATGATTCTAAACATCAGAGAGTGGGATTATAAATGATTCTAAACACCAGAGAGCGGGATTATAAATGATTCTAAACACCAGAGAGTGGGATTATAAATGATTCTAAACATCAGAGAGTGGGATTATAAATGATTCTAAACATCAGAGAGCGGGATTATAAATGATTCTAAACACCAGAGAGTGGGATTATAAATGATTCTAAACACCAGAGAGTGGGATTATAAATGATTCTAAACACCAGAGAGTGGGATTATAAATGATTCTAAACACCAGAGAGTGGGATTATAAATGATTCTAAACACCAGAGAGCGGGATTATAAATGATTCTAAACATCAGAGAGCGGGATTATAAATGATTCTAAACACCAGAGAGTGGGATTATAAATGATTCTAAACATCAGAGAGTGGGATTATAAATGATTCTAAACATCAGAGAGTGGGATTATAAATGATTCTAAACATCAGAGAGTGGGATTATAAATGATTCTAAACATCAGAGAGTGGGATTATAAATGATTCTAAACATCAGAGAGTGGGATTATAAATGATTCTAAACATCAGAGAGTGGGATTATAAATGATTCTAACCACCAGAGAGTGGGATTATAAATGATTCTAAACATCAGAGAGTGGGATTATAAATGATTCTAAACATCAGAGAGTGGGATTATAAATGATTCTAAACATCAGAGAGTGGGATTATAAATGATTCTAAACATCAGAGAGTGAGATTATAAATGATTCTAAACATCAGAGAGTGGGATTATAAATGATTCTAAACATCAGAGAGTGGGATTATAAATGATTCTAAACATCAGAGAGTGGGATTATAAATGATTCTAAACATCAGAGAGTGGGATTATAAATGATTCTAAACATCAGAGAGTGGGATTATAAATGATTCTAAACATCAGAGAGTGGGATTATAAATGATTCTAAACATCAGAGAGTGGGATTATAAATGATTCTAAACACCAGAGAGTGAGATTATAAATGATTCTAAACATCAGAGAGTGGGATTATAAATGATTCTAAACATCAGAGAGTGAGATTATAAATGATTCTAAACATCAGAGAGTGGGATTATAAATGATTCTAAACACCAGAGAGTGGGATTATAAATGATTCTAAACACCAGAGAGTGGGATTATAAATGATTCTAAACACCAGAGTGGGATTATAAATGATTCTAAACACCAGAGTGGGATTATAAATGATTCTAAACACCAGAGTGGGATTATAAATGATTCTAAACACCAGAGTGGGATTATAAATGATTCTAAACACCAGAGAGTGGGATTATAAATGATTCTAAACATCAGAGTGGGATTATAAATGATTCTAAACACCAGAGTGGGATTATAAATGATTCTAAACACCGTAGAGTGGGATTATGAAGAAGGTCCTTTCTGCAGTTATGTACAGTCAGTTGTGTGATGCGGATGCAGCATATGTAGAATGTTAGTGTGTATTAATTAAGAGGAATTCATGTCCAGAAGCTGCTCACATTAGTCCAGAAAATGTCCAAAAATGATCATCCGTTATCTTTTTTATTCCAGTCAACCAGGAGGGAGGGAAATACTGGAATCGTTCCATTTTATTGACACACATTAGATTTAGGTTTTCTCATCTTTGTTTGCCGACCTGAAGAGAATCCCAGCTGCTGCTGAAAACACTGATGAGGATTATCTCCTGGAGGTTTTGCACATCACAAAAGGTTCACAAATGTTTGACATTTAGAATTAAAAGAATTAGGTTTTGCCTTTCTACATTTTCTCTTGTATTGTTGTAAATTTCCCACTTAATATGAAAAAGTTGTACAGATTAAAGATATTCAGGATTCCTGTACAAGATTCATTTTTTCCACCAGTTCAGTTGAACTTCTCCTAAACTAAACTAAACTTGTTGATCACTTTCTCAAACGATAGGTGAGAGAGAGAGAGAGAATAAGAAATTTTTCCTTTTCCTCATTTTTCCCCACTTTCCGCGCGTTCTTGTGTGTGAGTAAAGCGTTTAGGCAAATCAGCAGCGCAATGAACCTGAACACAATTTTAAAAGCGTTCTGAATTCTGAAAACGTTTTAAAAGCGAACGTCGCTCCTTCTTCCCATTTCTCTCTGCTCTGAAGTCAAGGATCCTCCATGATCCTCCACGATCCTCCACGATCCTCCATGATCATTCCGATCATTCTGATGTTTCTGATAGGTTTTTGTTCAAAGTTCAAAAGAGAAGCGTAATTTATGTTCAGACTTAAATAAGATTTAGAAACAGAAGAAAGGAACCTGTTATCTTCCTCTTTCGTTCCTATACGCTTTTAGCCCCGAAGCTTTCTCGCTAATCAAATTTTGCTAATCTCCAAGAAGTTAAAAATAGACGCAGATGAATAGAGGCTTGAAGATGCTCCGTTGAAGCTGAATTCTGATTAGTCTCAAAGGAAATGACCAAACCCTTGCTTATTATCTTATCTCTGTTTGTGTCTGTGTTTTTTGCATGAACACACACACACACACACACACAGTTTATTATCTCATTTTCCCTGCCGCTGTTGTCATCGAGGCTGTCCACTCATCTCTGTACAAACACGCACACTGGAGGCTGTGTGTGTGTGTGTGTGTGTGTGTGTGTGTGAGATGAATTGGGATAATAATGCAGATTTAGGTCGGCTGTGCGTTTCCACTCTTGAACTTCTGAGCATCAGGGTTACATAATGAGGCCGAGGAGGGCGAGACCATGTTCTGTGCAGGTGTGTGTTAGGCGGGATCTTTGCCAGCTGATTACAATCATTGTGAAACTATCACATCCCCCTTTCTTTCTCTTTTACTTGTCGTCGGGGTAATCCTGTCCCCGTGGCTGTGTGTGTGCCCTCTGCCTCTGTAGTGCCGTTGGTGCCCAGTAGGGGTAGATATGTTCATAGATCAGTGTGTGTGTGTGTGTGTGTGTGGGTGTGTGTGTGTGGCCTTGTCCCAATTTCCTTCCTGTACACTGCACAATTCTCGGGTACGTGCCAGTGCTTGGGCAGAGGTTACATAAGACCCGTTTGCCTTTTTTTCCTGGAATTCGGTCTCCCTGTTGATGTGTGACCTTCTACTGTAATTGCCAATAAACATGTGGCAGAGGCTGTTTACTGAGAGACACTGGCAGCAGTGTACACACACACACACACACACAAACACACAAACACACTCGGAACTGAGTGATGATGTGATGGTCCATTTTATTGCCATTTCCCTTCACCTGTTAACCCATCCAATACCTTTCTTTTAGGCAGCATCACTGTTATGCTGGGATCTCTCCAGCACACACACACACACACACAGCCAGTTTTAATGGACCTTGTTTGGCATAACTTATGTGTTATACCGAGGCTGACCTGGTCACTATGCCTCTAGTTGATCTGGAGTGTTTTCCCAGGATGGAAAAAGGCACATGTGGCACAGGTGAGCGGTATCCACTGGGTGATTGTACCTGCTCTCATATCTAAACTAGATTTATTAATACAAATTGTATCTGCATGAGAAACTGGTTTCAGAGACAGAAAATACAACAGGGATATGAAGGTATAAGGCATTGTCATTTCATTACATCATGTTTGGGAAAGCCTAATGGTTATTGTGTGGCACAGACAAGGATGCGGCATTCCATATCACTGACCTATTTAAGCTCTGCTAGACATAAACAGCAGAGAAGTATGGCCTGCTTCCCTTCTACACAAACTACAGAATCATTTAGAGTGACTGGTGCCAGTAATGCGCTACTAATGAGGCAAAATTGGCAATAATCTGCGTCCATGTCTGCCAGTATTGTCATAACCATGTAGATTTTTTTCCCTTGTGATTTTGCTTAATGGAATAAAATATCCTGTGCTCTGGCCAGCAAACACTTCTCTTTATATATACATCATGAATTAAAGACAGACAAATTATGATGATGAACTTAAAGTGCTACGATAAACCGAGAGCGGAAAAGGGAATTGGATTTATTATTTAGTAAACTGTAGACTTAAGACAGCGTTTTAAAAAAATCAGACAATTTAGTGATTAATTATGGCTTGTGGTGTGGTGAAACTCTTGTAATGTAACCAGACATGGCCGCCGTGTCTGCGGGTCCGTTGTTCCATGGCTTGCGTTTTGATCTGCCACCTTCTGCTGCCCCCAGATCTTGATTGAACAGTGCAGGAAATGAACAAACGCTCTTAGACATTACGCCCGTTGCTTCTTCTGAACTGATGCTCAGCGCGATAAGCGAAGCTGGATGCAAAGGGACATTTGTAAGTCGCACCTTGCTAACATCACAAGGCTCTTCTTTTCAGCCCTTCATGCGAACTTGCACAAAGGGAGATTCCTGACTGGTAGTGTTATTACTCAACTGCGTGGCGTCGTGCGTCAGCGCTTGTTATTACACCACACCCCCCCACCCCTTTCCACTCGTTGGGGTGTCTGCAGCCTGCTGCTGGCATTAAGACAACCAACCTTTTTTTTGTTTCTTTTCTGTGTGTCCAGAGACTTGTGTGTGTGTGTGTATGAACAGATCATTACCGTAAGCAGTGCCCCAGCCGTCTGTCCCTTCTCTCTCGAGCGGGTCGGGTGTGTGTGCTGTGATCTTGAGATGTAGCCGCATGCATGCGTCACTGCCAACCTGCATTTGCTTTCTGCTGACCGCGTGCTGTCCGTGTTGTTGTGTGCTGCGTAGAAGGTTCGGACCGTGAAGCTGCTCTCGCTTTGCCTGTATCTCACTCTCCCGCATAACTCTGATGATTCCTTATGTATTATTTTACATTTTAATGTCTACTCACATACACAAGCATACATCCATATGAAATATCAGGGAAGTAATAATATCTATGCTACACTAAGCACACACACACACACACACACACACACACACACACACATACTCATTCCTTCGTCATTTATAGATAATGAATTTATAGAAAGACCTTTACAGACAGTGATGTGTGTTCATGGGTTAACCTTTCATAAATGCCTTTGTTGACTCAGAAGCAAGCTGTGTGAAGTCGGTTCGAACAAAGAATTACTTTAAACGTTAAACAGTTATGCCTGTAACCTGAGAGGTGTGTTTACAAGAAGAGGCAGGAGTGTGAATTAGTCCGATTCTTTGGGCACCGATTTTGCATACATACTTCTTCGATTTAAAACAAAACTCTGTAGAGGCATGTAAAGGTGAGTGTTAGCGTCAAGGTGCGGTCTAGCCGAGGTTAGACTACACTTCATGAGTAGAAGGAAAGAAATGTAAACACTCAACGACCGCTTTTTTCAGTTCTGCTAGATCCATGCTCAGATATCGTCTGAAACACATTCGACGTTAATAATAGAGTCTGATATCTGATGACCAGGGCACACAGCTCCTGGACTGTTTACAGTCTTGACCTGAACATCTGATTAGTCTTAGGGAAAAGAAAAGAATGCAGAAGCGTCGGTGAAGCTTTCCTGTAAGGTGGCTGTGTTTATAACCTGCCTGAGTCTGCTTCACCAGATGACCTACATGATGTGGCTTAGTTATATAAGCCACGTGACGCTCTGCTTCCAAATATAGCACCTTGCAGGGTGAGGGCTCTTGTGAGGTGAATGCAGTATTAATGCACGGTGTTAATTTAGACGCTGCATCTCGTTTGTGCGCTCCTGTGAGATTCCTATCGGGTTCGACTGTAGTCGTGTGTGTGTGTTATCTCTGATCTGGTCTTTTAGACAGGGCCTGACTGGGGTAATGAGATGAATTTAAAAAGACCTCTGACGCAGACGCACTGTTTGCATGTCAGGTTTGAGGTGTTTGCTCTGTGTGTTAACTAACTTTTGGATTTTTTTTCTTGTCTCCATTAGCTGCTTCCCCCGCCTGAGCCAGAGAACCTTGCCGAGGTGTGTTCAACACCCATATTTTGGAAGGAATATGGGTTGTTGCGGATTGTAGTCGATCTATCCTATAGCATCTGTCCAGATGCGTTTCATTACCACTATAGCCCCAACACACACACACACACACACAGAGCCTTATCAGAGCTATTCATGTTGACACAGAGGCGACTCTCACATTTAGACACACAGACCTGTGAAACACAAACACGCAGCTCGGGTGAAGCCTCATCAACGGACTGAACGCCCAGACGCACATGACTGCTCTGATTTTTTTATTTATTTTTTCCCCCTGAAGTGGAACTCCTCTCAAACCTCCTCATGCTTTTACGTTCAGAGCGATGTTCACGTTTCTGCCCTTTTTCTTTTTGTAGGTCAGTTTGTGTTTGATGTGTTTTATGGGTGTCATTTCATGCCGTACGCCATTAACTTGTGCAATTCATGATGTAACACGGGTTCAGCTTGTTTTCCCTCCAATTTTTGTTTAATCTCTCCTCTCACCTGTGCCAGACCTATCTCACCCTGGCTGCCAGTGTTGTTGTTATGTAATTAACACAGTCATTTTAAAAAGCATGAAAACAATCCACCCTAACAACACACACACACACACACACACACACACACACGCACACCATGTTAGCCTTTTGTCTTGTATGTCTTTCAGGCTTGTTTTTTTTGCGCAGATCTTAAATCTAGCCTAAATGTCCGCAAAGTGTTTTTTTAATGATTAATTCCAGGGGAATATTAGTGTGTTTCTGGTTTGTCACTTAATCCAGTGCTTATCACATGTACCCACACACACAGATATGGATGCAGACATCTCTCATTTCCTTCATTTAACTGCATGATGAAATCTGTCCAATTTTTTCCCCCCAGCATGCCATTAAAAATGACTAATGTGGATAGAATTAATCCCTCCTTTCTTTTTTTTTTGTTCTCCTGGATGCCCCCCCCCCATCCTCCTTCTTTCTCCTTTCGGCTTGCTGTTCACTCGCCTCGCTCTCAGGACCTTGATCCCAACCAGCCCCAGAAGCAAATGGAGGATCAGAAGCGGGTAGGTAGTGGCATGGCTCGAACCCCGAGACAGCTCCCCCTGCCCTTCTTTGCTCGAGCAGCATGTCTCCATTCACACACTCCCACAGGCTGCTACCTTTACTAACTGCCTAACACTTCCTCGAGAGGAAACAGTCATCTGTGTTTGCGTGCCAGGTTTACTACTATTTCCGCTACAGTCGCGTGTTCATTGTAAAGTTGTATCTAAGGAGGTTTTATTAGCGCTGCCCAAGTGTATGACTAGCAGAGGGTAAAACCTGAGGTCTGAGCCTGTGCAGGATTAGAGATTTTAACCTCAGTTTTAAGATCTAGACATAAGAGTCTGAAAGCGTCAGTAAGATTATGAGGGCAAGGTTGGAAAAAAAACAACAACGAACAACTCACCTGTCATCTTCAGTGACCGCTAGAGTGAGAGGTGTGAGTAGAGGTAAACCCCTGAATTGCCCCACCTGACCACTCACTGTGGACGTGGAAGTGTACTTTTGAGTAACTACAACCACTTTTGGGAAGATATTTAGTCATTTTTCCTCACAAGTGTATGATCACTAATGATTGATTGCTCATGGTGCAAATTTCCTCTAATTGCAGGATGAGTGTAGCAACACAAAATATGTGAAATTGGCCAAAACCCTGAGGATTAGAGATGTAAGACTGTGTCCTGGACAGACTACAGACTACCTCATAACTCCACAAATAATAGCTTATTTCATCTTTTTGGATTTGAGATCTCGCCCAAGAGGTTTGGAGATTAGTGAGGAGGACGCTGGGTTTTTAGTCTCCTTCACAATCCTGTCCTCAGCACTCTTTATAAAGGTCAAATGTCATGTGGACAGCACTTTAAAGATGAGTGAATGTTTTGGACACGTGATCAGAGTTTGATCTCCTTTATTGATGCTTTAAAACATGATTATTGTTACTGTGTGTAGGGAATTATCAGCATTAAATCGGAATAGATAAGCCAGTGTCTGAATAGTATCTATCTATCTATCTATGTATCTATCTATCTATCTATCTATCTATCTATCTATCTATCTATCTATCTATCTATCTATCTATCTATCTATCTATCTATCTATCTGTCTGTTTTTCTATCTATCTATCTATCTATCTATCTATCTATCTATCTATCTATCTATCTATCTATCTATCTATCTATCTATCCCCCGTACTTTTCTAATCCTGAGCCCTAAAGTGACATATTGGGGATCACAGCTGATGTTATTTAAAGCGGACGTTGTTTGACTTCTTTTTGTCTTGCCAGGGTGAAGCTTTGAGGCAAATCCTTGTAAATCGTTACTATGGCAACTTCAAGCCAGGAGGACGGAGGGACAGCCTGACCACCTTCAGCAACGGACCCCTCGGCCCTGGGGCACAGAGTAAACCTCCCACAGGTCTGTGTTTGTAGACAGACTGCACCCACGGTTATGCCAATAATACAACAGCCACAAAATTTGAACAGCCCCAGAAAGTGTGTGTGGGGGCATTTGTTTATATTAAAAATGTCCCTCTGAGGGTAGGGTTATCTGACACCATCTACCTTGTGGGGATATTTGGACCGTCCCTAAATGGCAAAATGTTTTATTTTTCCCCTACAACAAGAACTTAGTGGTGTGTGTAGTCATAAAACGAATTGGCTATAGTAATAATCACGTCAATGGAAGGTCCTCACTCTGTGTCTGTGTGTGTGTATGTGTGTGTGTTTTATATAGACAGTTTGTGTAATAAAGTTGTGTAAAGCTCAAAGTTAGACTAAACTGATTCTGCCATGCACAGGTTTTATAGAGGACTCTACATCCCTTTACTCCTATTTTGGGTTGTCAGTCTCTCTCATCATCCCTCCTTCTCCATCTTTCTCCTTCTGTTTCTCTCATCATAAATCTCAGTTCATATTTTCAGTTCTGTTTTTCTCTCTATTCATTTCTCTCTCTCTCTCTCTCTCTCTCTGTTCTTTCTTTCCCTGCCCTTGTCACCCTTGGTGTTTTTGTGCTGCATGTCCTACATCATCAGAGCCGTCTCTGCTGTTACCCAGGCAACAAGAGCAGGATGCCCACGCTTCCTGTGGGAATAGCCTGCAGACGCACCTGCTACAGGAAGTGTTTGTGTGTGTGTGTGTTTGTGTGTTTGTGTGTGTGTGTGTGTGTGTACATGCAAAGTAAAAGCTCAATACCTCAAATCATGTCAGTGTAAGATGGTTCTTTGTTTGTACAAATTGTTATACAGTTCCTTACTGTCCCAGATTCCCATAATTCAACACATTTAGGTCCCAGGTCCCAGGTAGTCTTTCTCCTGTTTGGCATCTTGGTATTGGATGCCTGGACAATGTGTGTGATGGTCAGATGTCCACACACTTCTGGCCTTATTGTGTAAGTGCCTCTTGTGTATAATACTTATAATACTCAACCCCTTTATGCCCCCTTAGCATCTGCTGGAGCTACGGTGGGAGCTCGAGGGGAGCTGAGCCTGGCCGAGGTGCAGTGTCACCTGGACAGAGAGGGAGCGTCTGACCTGGTCATCGACCTCATCATGAACGCCACTAGTGACCGCATCTTTCAGGAGAGCATCTTGTTAGCCATCGCCCTGCTCGAGGGAGGAAACCCCGTCATACAGGTACTGTTACTTACTCCTCTGTGCTACTCTCTGACTCTATCTCAGAGATCTGGTGTTTACATGCTGATAGAATTTGCATCGAATTTGCGTGCAACAAATCTTCATTTCAACCTTTGACTCATGTTCTTAAACTTTGCGGCTGAATGACCCTTGTGCTTCATGATGACTGAATACGTGTTCTGTGTGGAACACCATGTTTCCACTTTTATTAAACTAAATAGCAATTTTCTTAAAGAATATAAACAAGTAAAAACGTGTATTTAATGATGCAGTCACTTCTTTACTGGTTCTGAATCCCAGCCGGATCCGCACGGTACTCTATAACAGTTCTACACTGCCATTAATGTTTAGTCATGTGATTGAGGATAAGTGTGTGCTGGAGCAGGGTTCACAGCATTTTCCTACAAAACAACAAGTTGAAGCTGTCTCACTTTTTTTTACCTCCCTGTGAATCTGTCCAGCAGCAAAACATTTCAGTAAATGAAATGCAAAAAAAAAAACCAAATCAGAAACATGTTATCAAACATTTGAAATAAATTAGGACCTTGGCTCAGACACAACACACACAGACAGACAGACGCACACACACTGTCACGTGCACGCTCACATGCCCATGCTCACTATGCAAATCCGGCACCAGTGACGTCTTTGCCCCGGAGGCTGAGGCACTGCTATTGATTGAGGATTCAGCATGTGCAACTTGGGTGTTTTGCTGAAACTTGTAATAAACCAGAAAAAATGCGAACCTTACTAACATCTGCATCTAAACACAGGTTCTGAGAGTTTTACATCAGGGTTTTATTGTCTGGATTTCACGTTTCACTTCATTTAAGTAAAAAAAAATTCACAAAATCTCGTCAGCTTTCTGACCGAAGCAGAGAGAGATGGAGAGGTGCACTTTTACATGTCCTCTGATAATTCCAGCTCCTGGCGTCAGCGCTCTCACACGATGAACGTGCCCCCCCCCACTCCCGATGTGTTGCCATGGCAACCTGTCAATCCTCTGACCTCACGGTGAGGTTGCGTGCAGGCAGACGAGGTTTGGGCGCTGAGAGATTTTCATCGTTTCATCACATAGCACAGTTTTTGTGTGTGCCTGTTGGCTTGGTTGTTGTGTTAAATTTGGTGTGTGTGTGTGTGCGCACCCTTGCACAAACAGTTCCTGTTGCATAATGAGCTTGTTATTTGCATAGCCGTTCTACCTGATGCCCCCCCCCCTTTCCAGCAGGCTCTCGCACAAAGCTGCTCACATGAGGGTCTGTTACATAAACCAGGCCTGGCAGAGCAAACACACACACACACACACACACACAAACCCCAGCAATGCGATAAACACACACACTTAAACTGAGCCGCTGCTCATTGCCAGAACCAGGGCAGAGAGAGGGAACATATATAGTGAGAGAACAATGGAGATGGACAGAGAGATGGACAGACAGAGAATGAGAGAAATGAAAAGATACATAATGTGAAAAACAGATAAAAAGTGTCTGTAAGGAGATTTAGAACCTGTATGAAAGGCAGACAGTAATGTTCTGAGTTAGTCTGGTCTGTGGACAAATATTAGCCATCATCTGTGTGTGTGTGTGTGTGTGTGTGTGTGTGTGTGTGTGTGTGTGTTGTATCTCGAGATTTAACATGATTAAATGTTACCTGTATCCCAACAGACTTAGCACACATTGCAGTAGAGCTACATTGCGTATTTATATCTCACTGAAGTTTTTTATTATAATTAACTTTCAGATTTACTCACCTCACAGTCATGTTTTTTTTTGCATCTGATATGAAATTAGATTTTGCATTTCTTAGATGAATCGGAAAGCGTATGAAAATCTTCGGTCTTCACCTCAGTGTCACACAGCAACAGTTTTCTTTCATTTATGCTTCCAAAACAGTTCCGCTGAGCTGCAAAAGCCTTCATTTAGACATGCTTAAGTGTGTTTATGGGAATGCTCTAGAAGCGCATTTGTGAGGTCAGACACTGATGTTGGATGAGAAGGTCTGGCTCACAGTCTCCGCTCTAATTCATCCCAAAGGTGTTCTATGGGGTTGAGGTCAGGACACAGTCAAGTTCCTCCACACCAAACTCACTCATCCATGTCTTTATGGACCTTGCTTTGGTCACTGGTGTGCAGTCATGTTGGAACAGGAAGGGGTCATCCCCAAACTGTTCACACAAAGCATGAAATTGTCCAAAATGTCTTGGTATGAAGCTGAAGCATTAAGAGTTCCTTTCACTGGAACTAAGGGGCCGAGCCCAACCCCTGAAAAACAACACTTGAATTCATTTTGAGGGATGTCCCAATACTTTTGGCAATATAGTGCATGTAGGCCACTAAATTCTTAATATAAAGCACCTCTAGAAATTTAGCTATATACATATATTTTCTGTTTATTTGTTGATATGACTCAAGTATACAGGAGAATGAGATTTATCAAAATGACATTGATTCAGAAGAACAAACCATTCAGCAAAGTTTTAATATCGATTAGCATTGAAATGTGAATTGTTTTGCCTCTGCGTTTGTGAATATAAAGTTAGAGTAGTATTTGAAGTTGAAGGATTACATAAGAAACACATTTACAGGCTTCTTCAGCTGGAGAGCCTTAGAAATGATTCTGTTGTCGTCAGTGGGTGTGATTCAGGACAGATGTTTGTGCCGTTGCCTTTCTGTAGAGTTAATGGGGGAATTACAGCTTTTGGCTTATCGTTTCTGCTCTGATGTGTTCTTTGTGTGATTTCAGTGAATCACTCTTTTTGTTACTTTCTTATCTCACTCTTAGACTTTGATCCATTTTCCTCTTTCTGACAATCGACCTTATCACTAACCCATCTATAGAAAGTATTGTTTGATGATTTGGTGACGACCACACGGTAGCTTCATGTCTTCCAAACAAACACCTTCTGCATTAGGCTTAGAATGACTCATGGTTTTGTCTCTTGGTTTCTATGGCGATGGTAATTTGACTCAGCAACATCCCCACATCTGTCCTCTCTGTCTATGATGTGTGTAACCTTAAACCCAGTTTGCACCAGTTAACCCTCACTCAGTCGACCTCCGTGATCCAAGACCGTTTTGCTATGTGTGTGTGTGTATGTGTGTGTATGTGTGTGTATGTGTGTGTATGTGTGTGTATGTGTGTGTGTGTGTGTGTGTATGTTGTGGGGAGCCTGAATGAATCTAAACAATGTCATTGCTGCTTGTTTCGTAAGAATAGTCCTGCTGCCCTGCTTCTTTTACACAGGAGCTTTTTGTTTCAGGGCAGCAGAAGCAGGTCAAAAGCGCGCTCATTTCTTCAAGGTACTGAGGCGATCTGGCCGAGTCGCTCACTGAGTGACTGCGAGAGGTCGAAGGTAGAGAGAATGAAGCAAAAGGATGGAAGATGGAAGAAGGAAATATAAAAAGGTGCCAGTGATGAGCAAAAAAACAAAAAAGGGGGAAGTGAGTTAGCCAACACAGTGGGATAAGAGAAGTGGGACAGGCCACAAACCCTCGCCAGAACCAGAACTTATGTGTGCATGTTTAAGTCATGATGTAGGCGAAGTGTCTTAAAGTGTCTGTGTCTGTGCTGGTTTTGCTAATCTATATAAAATTTGGGACTTTCCCATAGAAGGAGGAATGATGCAAGCCAGACACATACTGATAGAAAGAGAGAGTATTTTGTGTGTTTGTGTTCTTTATCTCCTCTCTCTGACTCTTCTATAACCTTTCAGTGTCTGCTCAGTGCTCGTGCTAAGACTCCGAACTAGATTCCCATAGACATGCACAGATATTTTATATTTACAGTTTGTTTTAATAATGCAGCAAGAACATGGACCTCACCTGTTTGTGGCTCTGATGTTGGTTCAGACCTGACTTTCTAATGGAGAGAAGATACTGAAACTGGTTTGAAAGGAAAGGACAGATTTGCGTAATGTTTTGCCTCAAACATCTGTAACACTGCAGGTGTCAGGGTGGGAAAAGGCCACTGGTTAGCGGCTCTAGCTGATTTAATATAGGTTTATTAGAGAAACCCTGAAGAGTTAAATATTTGTAAAAGTATTGAGAAATTTTAGTTGTATTAGAAATTTTTATAAAAGGTTTTTTGTTTTGTTTTTTTTTACCATTGAACATAGACTAGACAAGACTATTGAGTGGCTATTAAAAAGTTTACCATTTGGAAAATTGTTAGAAAGAAAATAAAAATTCACAGGATCAATCGTCTATGTTTTTCCCCCACCTTTATTGTGATAGAGGAACCAACGAAATTCAAGTCAAAAAACAAACAGAAATGTTTTGCAAGAATGACAAATACCTGGTTAAAAACTGTACAACACTTTCACTGAGGAATTTCGCGATGCACAGAATCAACCAGTCATGTTCACGTGCTCTGATTAACCTCAAATAGAGATAAGCCCTTTCTTGACATCATCTTGGTTTCATCTGACTGCTGATGCCATGGTCCACTCAGAGCTTACAAAACATGTGCAGGACCTCTCATTGTTGAAAGATATCAGGAGATCAGGAGAGGGTACAAAAGCATTTCCAAAACATTAGCTGTACCGCGGAACACCGTGAAGGCCATCATCAACAAAGTGGCATTACCGAGAACAGGACATCGCTCCAAAATTGACGGAAGGGCAAAATGAAAACTTATCAGAGAGACTACCAAGAAACCTACAGCAACATTCAAAGAGCTGCAGGCAAGTACTGGACACTCCCTGCTGCATCTGACAACAATCTCCTGTACTCTTCACATGAAAAAGCTCACTTAAATCACCCCAAACCATGTGGCAAATGAAGTTGTGGTCTGATGAGAAGAAGGCAGAACTGTGGGCATAATTCCACACGACATGTTTAGAGTAAAACCAGAAGATTTTATCACCCAGAGAACCCAGTGTGAAGCACAGTGGTGGCAGCATGGTTCAGTAGATCTGCCGCTGCCGCTCTGGTCGAGTTGGTTGGAAACATCAATAGCTCTGAATGCCAGTTTTATTTTAACACAAAATCTTATGATCTCTGTTAGACCGCTGAAGATGAAGAAACCTTCACAGCGCAAATCCATCTTCAACAGCTTCAGGTGAAGATGATCAGTGATTAGGAAAGGCCCAGTCAGGGTCCAGCTCTGAATCCTATCAAAAAACTTGGTGCCATGACCTGAAGAGGGATATGCACAGGAGATCTTCTCACAATTTAACAGACATGGAGCATTTATACAATGAAGAAAGGAATAAAATGACCAGATAAAGATGAGCTAATCTGGTAGACTGTGACAAAATGTGCTTTACCAAAAAAGTATTAGTTAAGAAGTGTGCATGCTTATGGATACAAATATAAGAAAGGGCTAAACATGGTCTGTCCCAGACTTCTGAAATCAGGCTTATTGATATTTCTGGTTTATTTAAAGTAAAGTTCAGAACTTTTTCAATAGTCTCACAGGTCAAGAACACTGCTGCTAAACAGTGCTGAGGTTAGCTTTATTGCAACACCACACACATTTGTGCTTTCATTGATTTAACGCTAATTTAAACTTTTTAATAGTTTCTAATTAACAGATCTGTGATTTATTACAGAAAAGACTTTAAAGCTGTGAAGTGTTAAAAATGGCCCCGGTCTTTTACTGATTGGAAAAATAACCTGTTTACAAAATAATCTCTAATCAGTACACAGAATTCTTCACGCTCAGCGGCTTAACCTGTAGGTCAGGACTAAGCTTCGGGTCTGGACGGCTCAGAGGTTTGTGTTTCCTGCTGAAGCCCACCTGATTTGATGTAGTTTAGCTTGTGGATTTGCTTAGCTTCCACTCCATGCAGACTAAGTGTTAAAGCCTGAGGAAGAAAAATCTAGCAGCAGAAAACTGTCCACTGATATGTAAAGTGTTTCAGAACATGAAACTCACGCTGGCACACTGTGTAACACAACGCAGGTTTGTCCACAAATCAGACAGGATATGGTCAGTGGTGACTAAAATTAGCAAGACAGAAAGGGAAAGAATGAAAGAATGAGGAAGGGGGGCTGGGGGGGTGTTGGAGAAGTGTGAGAAAGCTGGGTTTTGGATGACCCATGACGGAAGCATTCGCCCACTCTGTCCTGGCAGCTACAGAGAGTGGGCTGCAAACCGCAGACGTCTAATCTGATACACACACACACACACACACACACACACACACGGATTAGACTCTATCCCACAGTCTTTTTCCTCCCTTCAACTCAACCTTTATACACATATCATCCCCTCTATCATAGGTGAGGGCATGATGTCTCCTGCACCACACACCCATCCTCAAAAACCCCCCCAAAAACACAGGTATTTTATCTAGTGGGAAATCAGAGAGAATACTGGAGACGCACAAAGCACACACAGAAAACTCACCTCAAAAGGAAGTGCCATCTTCCTGTTAGTTGTCACTTTATTTGTAGCCCTCTCTCCATGGCTATGAAAAGCCAGGTTTAGTCACCGGCTGCAATTTGTGCAAAGGTCAAAAGCCAAACTCCCACTGGCTCGTGAGAAGAGATCATTGTAAACAGTGTTGGGCAGAAGTCCAGATGGAGGAACATTTTACTCCATCCCAGAGCAGGTTTCCTTTTAAACGCTTCATTATGGACGTGATGCTGATTATTATACATGTACACATACAACAGCTAGCTATATACCAATTTATTTCATTAGAGGAATCAAAACTTTCTTCCCCACCCACAGAACACAAAACCCAATGCTCTTTGCTTGCGGCACGTCGACACAGGCCTGGAGGTTCCTAAGAAAAGTATAAATAGAAGAGAATTTTATTACAGGGCAGCTGGGAAGTCTTGTGTGTGTGTGTGTGTGTGTGCAGGGTTGCGGTCAGGGTCTCTCTGTGTGTACGTGTCGACCTGCTTTTTGGGTTCTTTTGAGATTCTCATTTGTGGTCTTGGGTTCTTTGAGTCGGTAAACAACAGCGTGTATTTGACATTGATAAACATTCGAACAAACAGGGCCGCTAGCGAGGGGGGAAAAAATCAATGAAGTTTATCTGCAATTCAAACAACCTAAAATGTCAGCAGCTTCCCATCAGGCTCACGCTGCCCAGTGGATGAGAGCGCGTTTGTGTTATGTAATTTTGAGCTTCGTGTCACTAAGCGGAGAGGAGACACGAGCTCCGCGGTGAAAGACTCCGCCTCTTCCTCGTCAGCAGTGGAGCTTCATTTCACAGAGGTTTCGGGTCACTGGCCGCACCTGTTCCTGCTGTCCTCACACACGCACACACACATTCCATTAAACATTAGCTCCTGACCTACATAACTTCTCCAGAAACAGACATCAGACAACAGGCATCAGCTTGCATGCACGTGTGTCTAATGGTCAGATACAAGCAAGTGCACACACACACACACACACACACACACGCATCCTCTCGTGATGACTTTGAAATAGTCTCACTTGTACTGGAAGATGTACTCAAAAGTGTGTGTGGCTATTACCCGTTTTATTCGTCCTTCACTCTCTCTTACTTCTTAATGAAAAGGAACAGGTGTGAGGGCTGAGATTCAACTGGCAAGAGATAGTGTGTGTGTGTGTGCGTGCGTGCATAATGTGTGTGTGTGTGTGTGTGTGTGTGTGCTGGGCAGGGGGTAGGGAAAGGAAATAACGGAGAGAAAGGCTTCCATCCAACTGCAGCTTATTTACTCCCACAATATGGAGTTGTGGATTTTGCTGGTCTAAATTTCACTCTTCACTTGCCAGTGCTCGTAAAGCTGAGAGCAGCTTCTCTCTCTCTCTCTCTCTCTCTCTCTCTCTACCCCCCCCCTTCTTCCAGTTCATACTGTATATGCATTTATACTAGAAATGTAATTGAATTACATTAGGAAAGGTTAACATCTGGTTAAGACTGGTTAAGACTGGTTAAGGTGTGCATCAGGAACTGGAATCTTGTTAACTTCTCTGCCAGACCTCACTAATGCTGGTGTGCTTCCCATAGCCATGCTCCAGGGAGTGGAGTCTGATATGATAGCAGCAAATGTGGACTAAATCTGGAATGGGAATGCAAAAACCCTTGGTTGTGGTGGTCAGGTATGTCAGGCAGCTACAAACAAAAATAATAACTGCACACAGTCCTGCACACATCTGTAGTGGAGGCCAGATATGAACTGGAGTGATGTAGATGAGGGTGAGGAAGTGTACCGGCCAGAATTCACACACCATGCTGACATTTCCACTCATCATCACTTTTCCACCAGAGTTTTCTAGTGTTCTTTGGGGCATAAAGGGATCTGATTTTATTTAAAAAAAAATAAAGTCTTGTGGTTTGGACCAGATCTTATTCTGGTTTTAATCTGAGAACACATACAGATATTTGGAACACTTAAATAATATAGATGTAAATAGTAGCATTGCATTATAACCCTAATGTAGACGTATTTCTCACCGGAGAAGAGCTGATCCATAGGAGCAAAAAAGTATTTGGTCTTGTTGCAGAGCCGGGAACTGGTTGTTTGAGAATGTTTTTTTTTCCAAACACAGAGCGGAGTGACTGACCTGTCCTAACACCCATGCAGATCAGAGTCCATGTGGTAGAGCTGGTCCACATGGGCATCTTTTCTTTCTTTAAATTTTATACACACATATAAATATATATATATGTGTGTGTGTGTGTGTGTATATATGTGTATACGTGTGTGTGTATATATTTATATATTATATATATATATATATATATATATATATACACTATATTGCCAAAAGTATTCGCTCACCTGCCTTGACTCGCATATGAACTTAAGTGACATCCCATTCCTAATCCATAGGGTTCAATATGACGTCGGTCCACCCTTTGCAGCTATAACAGCTTCGACTCTTCTGGGAAGGCTGTCCACAAGGTTTAGGAGTGTGTTTATGGGAATTTCTGACCATTCTTCCAGAAGGGCATTTGTGAGGTCACACACTGATGTTGGATGAGAAGGTCTGGCTCTCAGTCTCCGCTCTAATTCATCCCAAAGGTGTTCTATCGGGTTGAGGTCAGGACTCTGTGCAGGCCAGTCAAGTTCATCCACACCAGACTCTGTCATCCATGTCTTTATGGACCTTGCTTTGGTCACTGGTGCACAGTCATGTTGGAAGAGGAAGGGGCCAGCTCCAAACTGTTCCCACAAAGTTGGGAGCATGGAATTGTCCAAAATGTCTTGGTATGCTGAAGCATTCAGAGTTCCTTTCACTGGAACTAAGGGGCCAAGCCCAGCTCCTGAAAAACAACCCCACACCATAATCCCCCCTCCACCAAACTTTACACTTGGCACAATGCAGTCAGACAAGTACCGTTCTCCTGGCAACCGCCAAACCCAGACTCGTCCATCAGATTGCCAGATGGAGAAGCGCGATTCGTCACTCCAGAGAACGTGTCTCCACTGCTCTAGAGTCCAGTGGCGGCGTGCTTTACACCACTGCATCCGACGCTTTGCATTGCACTTGGTGATGTATGGCTTGGATGCAGCTGCTCGGCCATGGAAACCCATTCCATGAAGCTCTCTGCGCACTGTTCTTGAGCTAATCTGAAGGCCACATGAAGTTTGGAGGTCTGTAGCGATTGACTCTGCAGAAAGTTGGCGACCTCTTCGCACTATGCGCCTCAGCATCCGCTGACCCCGCTCCGTCAGTTTACGTGGCCTACCACTTCGTGGCTGAGTTGCTGTCGTTCCCAAACACTTCCACGTTCTTATAATACAGCTGACAGTTGACTGTGGAATATTTAGGAGCGAGGAAATTTCACGACTGGATTTGTTGCACAGGTGGCATCCTATCACAGTTCCACGCTGGAATTCACTGAGCTCCTGAGAGCGACCCATTCTTTCACAAATGTTTGTAAAAACAGTCTGCATGCCTAGGTGCTTGATTTTATACACCTGTGGCCATGGAAGTGATTGGAACACCTGATCCTGATTATTTGGATGGGTGAGCGAATACTTTTGGCAATATAGTGTATATATATATATATATGTACACATACTCACTCTCTGGTCTCTCTTTCGGCCACTGCTCACATCCTTGGTGTAACCATAGACAACTGTCCTTTTCCTCCCATGTTGCTAATGTGACCCACTCATGTCGGTTTCTTCTGTACAACATCAGAAGAATTCGTCCGTTTTTATCCACAGAGGCTACTCACGTGCTTGTTCAGTCTCTGGTCATTTAGAGCAGCTCTCTCCTGGCAGGTCTATCTCTGAATGCAGTTCGTCTTCTGCAAATAATCCACATTGCAGCTGAGTGACTTGTTTTTAACCTGCCTAAGTTCTCCCACACCGCTCCTCTGCTGTTCCTCCACTGGCTTCTGGTAGCATCAGATTCAAACACTGACGCTTGCCTACAAAGCCAAGAATGGACCAGCTCCACCTTACCTCAAAGCTCTTATCACTCCTCACACTGCACCTCGCTCCCTCAGATCTACCTGCACTGCTCGACTGCTCCACCATCTCTCAGGGTAAGAGGTAGGTATACAAGAATCTTCTATATTCTGGCACCAAGCTGGTGGAATGAACTTCCCCTAGATGTCCGAACAGCCGAGTTACTGACCGTCTTCAAGACCTACCTCTTCCTGAGACATTTAAACTAGCTCTTATTTTCCGTTTGTTTTATGCATTAAAATAAAATGTGCTATAATTCCTCCCAACAGTCATTGATAGAGACTTCTAAGCACTGTTGTACGTCTCTCTGGATAAGGGCATCTGCAAAATGCCAGAAATCTAAATGTATAAAAGTGTTGTTTTTAAAGTTTATGATAAGAGAAAGATACACAACACTCACAGATCAGCATCACTTTTTTTTTCTACAGCATTTAACATCGCTATAAACTAAGCAAATCTCATCTGTCTTCAGATCTGATGGTGCTGATAAACAGAAAACTAGATACAGCCACATGCTCTTCAGTCTGCTATTTTATCTCTGAAAGTATTGTGTAGCAGATCAGACATCCTTCTGAAAGCGCGCACACACACACACAGACACATAGTGCATGGGAGTATATTGGAAACACCAGTAAACACGGTGTGTGAGATGTGTGTGAGAGGTGTGTGTGGTGGTTAGATGAAGTGTGAGAATGTTTGTGTTAGCTGTATGAGGGGGCGTTCGTCTGTCCCGACTCAAATCTGAAAATCAGCACGCTGTGTTGAAGTGACGGGTTCATTATTCAGACTGCAGTTACGGTGCGAAGGACCCGCCGTACATCCACCCACTCTCTCAGCTTCCCTTGCAACGGCTCGTTCCTGTGGTTACGGGCCCGACCAAGTGACGGCCGCTATCTCAGAGCCGGGAGAGCCAAGCACCTATAAGTGGGTCTTATGCAACATCCCCTTGTCGATGCAGTGAGAGAGAGAGAGCGAGAGAGCGTGTACAGGGAGAGTGGGCTGATAGCGGAAGCCTGACCTGCTTCTTTGTTTATGTAGGCAGTTGTTTAATGACACCACCCACACACAGCTCCTCATGCTGGTGCACTTCCTGTGGTGTCCGGCTGCCCTGTGCCTGGAATATTTCACTAAAAAAAGGCAAACACTGAATGAGAATGAGCTTGTTGGAACCAGCTACATGACCTTCATCGATTGTTTCATTCATTAATTCAGTATCAGCAGCCCGTGCGTCGTTCCTAAGCCGGCTCTCTGATTAAATGCACAGGATTAAATGCACAGAGGGACGATGCATACGGTCATCGTCTTGGACAGCTGGTGATAGCCGGCAGATTCTGAGAAGTGCCATGTAAACCTCTTTGATAGGATGAGCGAGATAGTTTCGGTGAACTTGCAAAACCCGCATGAGGGTGCATTTCCTGTCCTGAGCTCATCTAACGTGAAGAGAGCGTGTCGGTTTATACGGATGACCCCGGGTGACCGCATGCTCCAGGGGTCATCTGTCTAATTTATTTTTACTGAATATAACTCCTCCCACACTGAGCCTCTAAACCTTCTGTCACATCTGAATTTTGTTCTTTTTAGGTATTGACATGTCGATCACACACATACACACACACACCGTTTTTTTGGTGAATTGAAGCAGCAGTTGTGGTTTTAAGCAACTGTGGCTGTGTGTGTTGTTGAGACACTCAGGACGTGGTGATGATCCCCTTAGCCAGAAAGCATTGTGGCTCTGATGCTGACTCAGAAGTGGATGTTTGGGGGTTGAGGGTGAAGTGGTGGATCAAGTTATTCTTCGCAGGTTTGTGGGTTATATATAGGGCTTTAAGGAGGATGCAGAGGAACCGTAGTGCACTGAATAACACTGAAAGCATACAGATGGAGCTTGTGTTGTCTAGTTACACAAACCATTGTAATAGTGATCCTAAAGCTAAAATGACGTCAGGTACCATGTGGATGAATCTTAACCTCAATGCTGTGTGTGTGTGTGTGTGTGTGTGTGTGTAAAGTAAAAGTAAAAGAATGTGACACTCCAGTTTGTCCAGTTCTGACTCATGTCTAGCCAGTTATAGTAAATGTGTTTTGTTTTTAAATTAAAAATAAAGCTTAAATTTGAAAGGTTTCCTTCTTTAAGGGAAATAATTGAATGAATACACTGATCCCTCACTAGAGACTCAAATAACTGGCCTTGTGTTATAATCAACATTCAGGGCAGAACAATGACTGATAACAATTATTGGCAAAATTTAGTTTGTTTGTCACCATAAACCATAATGAGTCAATGTGATACATGTAGCCTCTCACACAGCACGTAAGCAGCATGCGAAAGGTCACGTATGTCACAGACCCCAGCACTCGCCCCAGCATCAGCTCTTATTACACCACCTGCTCCAACATGCCGCTTATTCTCCTGGACTGATTCTGATGAATCAGAAACTGAAACCTTTCTCATAGATTTCTGTTTGTTTGTTTGTTTGTTTCCCTCATTTTTTTGTCCTCCGGTGACGTGCTGTTTTTCAGAGCTGTTGTCATATGCTGGTCAGGTGGCTGCCGTGTCGACAACATCGGCTGATTCCGGAGGGTTGTTTACACGCGAGGTCATGAGTCCTCTGCATTCACGCTCTCTAATGTTATAAACTGGTTGTGTCTTATGCAACCTGTGTTGATCCACCCAGGAGCTCCTAATCTGATTGAGAGCTCTCAGAATTCTTATGGGCTTATCTGTATAAAACCGGACAACTGGACATTTCTGTTTTCTTGAAATACGGTGTCAATTAGGCCAGTGGAATAAAACTGTTTTGAAGTAGTCCTCTTGTTTTTGTATTCATGCCTTGGACTTTATGGCTTGGACTATATGGTCCTGTGAGAGTGTGTGTGTGTGTGTGTGAGAGAGCTTTATTCCCTTGAGCATGAGTGAGTTTAACCTGGATAGAAGGCTGCTTATGTAACAGGCTTTCAAAACTGACCTAGAAGCCGGCTGATAACTTACCCTCCCTCTTCTCTCCCTCTAGCTCCGACATGCCACACACTCATTTCGTGCCTGTTTGGCTCGTGAAAGTAGGGCAGGATTTTCCTACGCTCCTTTTTTTCTCTCCTTTTTTTTTCCTGGCCCAGAGCACAGGCGAGTGCAAGTCCCTTCGCTCTCTCTCTCTCTCTCTCTCTCTCTCGCTGTGTACTCTGTCCCCTCAGCTGAGTCGAGTGCTTATGTAAGGAGGGATTGTTGAGAAGGGGGAAGAAAAGCAACAAAAAAAAAAGTAAAGTAGGACAGGATATACCAGAAAAAATACCACATAATCCTCCGACCTGAGTCGTAGCGCCCCCTTTTCTGAGTTCTCCACATTCGTTTCAGTCAACATTCAGCGGAAGACCAAAAGTGTGTAAATTATTATTTGTATTTTTTTTTCCCTGTTGCATTACTGAAGTTAACGGGAACCACTATTTCACAGCTGAGAGGAAAATAGTCAAATCTGATTCTGTGTGTGTGTGTGTGTGTGTGTGTGTCGTCACACACTGCCAAAAGGCAGATGGTGATAAATCAGGTGAGCTGAGGGAGTCACTCCAGGTTATTTCCGTGTGCGTGCATGTGCGTGTGTGTGTGTGTGTGCACTTGTGTGTGTGTGTGTGTGTGTGTGTTATGTAACTCTGGTGGTGTGAGCTAGGCAGGCAGTAAACAGGGCTGAGGGAGGGACGTGAGAATGGAACCCAGGAGCATGGCTGCACCGTGCCACGCTTCATGAGGTCTTTAAAGGGATATGCCTTTAATTCCAGCACTCTCAGTGTCCAATCTCCACTCTACTTTTTTCTGGGCTCCTAGTGAACCCTAGGTAACTGTAGCTTTCAGGGGAATTCCGGTGCTGGTGAGCCACTGCCATGCATAGTTTGGTGTTTTTTCCTGCTTGCCTGATTCAAGTGATGGGAAAATTCCGTCAGACACGTTAAACCAGAGTGACTCTCCAGCCCTGGCCATGACCTTCTCATTCAGAGTCTGCAGGAAACATGCTCTCTGTCTCTCTTCCTAAATAAATGTAAAAGCGCCTGTAACCTTAGGTCAATTTGAAGCATCGCAAAAGAGCCAGAGTATGATTTAGACCGTAATAACTTTGTGTACTTCATTCATGTTCTCGGTCTCTGCCTCTCTGTCTTTTCCTACAACCCACTTTAAAATGGGGGGCTGGTATTTGGGATGTGGTAGCTTAGTGATTAAGGTGCTGGACCAGTGCTCAGAAGGTTGAGAGTTCAAATCCCAGGTCCACCAAGCGTCCACTTCTGGCCACCTTGAGTAAGACCCTTAACCGCTTAATTTCTCTGGATAAGGGTGTCTACCAAATGCTGTAATGTAAAATGAACTGCACCCTAATTTTATATAAAAATATATATATTTTTTAATGAGTGCATTTCTCCTGGAAACCATGTTTCAAATTCTTCACAACTAGATCAGTTCTTTCATCTGTCCTTCTTTCTGTCCCTTTTCCTCCAGAGATCATTCTTTATCAGGCTGACGAGGGACAATAAGTCGGAGAAGTTCTTCAAGGTGTTTTATGAGCGGATGAAACTGGCCCAGCAGGAGATAAAAGCCACCGTGACTGTCAACACCAGCGACTTGGGCAGCAAGCGCAAAGATGAGGACACAAACGACAAGGAGGCACCCACCAAAAAGAAAGGTCAGAGCCTGGACAGAGATGACCGTGTCTACCCCAAAAACAAATAAATCAACTGCAGAAGGATGGACGGTGTGGAAACGTCCTGTAATGCAAATTGCTCGAAGGCTGGAAACATTGTGCAACATGTTTTTAAATGTAAAGATATTGTGAAACAAACCAAAGAGTTTTGAAATTGTCTTTCTTTTATGCGAAATTAATAATCACTATTCTGTACACATTTAGAACGTATCTCGACAGGTCACTTTATTCCACATGACGTAACGAAACAGGTGTAAATATCTGAGCAAAACCAAACACCTTTATCTCTCCCGTCTTTCCTCCAGTAAAGGATGTTGCTGTGGTCACAGAAGAGGTACGCGAGCAGCTTCTGGAAGCTTCTACGGCCACAAAGAAGGCTTTCACTGCGTACAGACGGGAAGTGGACTCAGACGAGCATCTGGGCGGTGGTGAGGTCCAGACCAACTCGGGGGAGAAGAACCAGGACGAGAACGAGATGAGCGTCACCATCACCATCATGCAGCCCATCCTGCGCCTCATGCAGCTGCTCTGCGAAAACCACAACCGCGAGCTGCAGGTCAGCCCTCAGACCGATCCTGTGCTAACTGCTGGTCATCCAGATAAAGTTATTACAAGGAGGAAGAATCCCTCAGGCCAGAGCCAGCTAGTGTCAGATCTGGGTTTGGTTATTTTATAGTCTGTGAGGATATGTTCTGTAGGTTTTAACATCATATAAAAAACAAAGAACAAATATAGAACATTACGCATGTTCACATTAGAGACATTAACTCTAGTCTCTGTGGGTGTTCTTCCTGAACCCCATGTGTTCTAATGTACAAGTACCAGCGCACATCCTTTATATCCTGTTGACACATTTTCCACTAAGTCGTCTCCTTTCCACCTCTTTCTCTCTCTCTGTCTTTCCAGAACTTCCTGCGCTGCCAGAACAACAAGAACAATTATAACCTGGTGTGTGAGACACTGCAGTTCCTCGACTGCATCTGTGGCAGCACCACAGGAGGTCTGGGTCTGCTGGGGCTCTACATTAACGAGAAGAACGTGGCTCTCATCAACCAAACTGTGGAGAGCCTCACCGAGTACTGCCAGGGCCCCTGCCACGAGAACCAGGTGGACATACGAGCACACGTTAAATATGCATGCGTCTACCATGACACACACACACACATCCTTCTACAGGCTGCATCTTGTACAGATGTGTGAATGTCTGCTGCAGTACGTACGTGCATTTAACAACGTACGTGAAAAACAGCGTTAAGAACCCAAGTTTCCCGCATGTAGAGTTTCACAAAGGCGATCAGATCTGTCTCGGCTGCAGCATAATGCTACACATTATTTCCATTGTGCCGGCTTTCTATGGAGTCAAAGGCTCCTAATTGCATAATTGCAGTGGTGCTTTGTTCCTCGTCGATGATGTCATTACCGTTTTCCTCGGAACAGCGTAATCACCTGATAGATCGAGCTTTTCAGATCACGTTCTCATTAAAGGAGCACTGTGACTGCGTAATTTAACACTGAACTCGATGTGAGTGTCCGAGCGTACGCTCGCGCTTCGTGTGCCCGCTCATGAATTCATTCATTTACAGACTTTTTGTGTGGCTGGTGGATCGGTGTTATTAGATTACTCGAATTCTCTCTTTATTGCCTTTTCTGTGAATTTGTGCCTTAATACTAACAAATGACTCGACCCCCGCAATCCTCCTCCTGCGTCTTTCAGAACTGCATCGCAACTCACGAGTGCAACGGCATTGACATCATCATCGCACTCATTTTAAATGACATCAACCCTCTGGGCAAGAAGAGGATGGACCTTGTGCTAGAGCTGAAGGTGTGAATACACACACACACACACACACACACACAGAAATTCATACTACATACTGCTTTAGGACAGAGTTTAGTACAAATAGTAGGCATGTATTTATATTATTATAGCATGGATCCAGCTGTCTCAGCCCAAGTTCACTCTCAGATATAGTGATGCAAATGAAGGTTTGCTGTGATGCACACCGAATTCTGAGACTTTATCTCTGTTGAGCAGAATAACGCCTCCAAGCTGCTTCTGGCCATCATGGAGAGCCGTCATGACAGTGAGAACGCAGAGCGGATCTTGTACAATATGAGGCCTAAAGAACTGGTGAGTGATGGAGGCTGTGCTAATAACACTACTGGAAACAGATGCATAATCACAGTGAGCCTCATTCATCAATACTGTTAGTCCAGATGTGCGTAAATGTTGAACCGAACAAAAACATTTCTGCAGAGGTTTCAAAAATGTGGATTTTCTTTGTATTTGCATGGTGTATGGTGATAAAATAAATTACTAGCACATGCACACCACCGCTGATTGCGATCGGTGATAACCACAAAACTGCATCAAAATAGATCGAGAGGCACTAGTGGCTACTGAACAGGCATAAAAAGAAGAACTTTCTGAAGCAGAAGTTAAAGCAAAAGCTCCAAAATGGTTTGAGTAAAAGGCTGAGTAAAAAAAATGGTACTAATCAGTAAAGTTTCTCTGGTGCCAGGCGAAGGCCGAGCCGTGACGCAGCTTTTAAAAACTAGCCAGATCCTATGGATAATTGAAAAATAAAATAAAATAAAAACTGTATAAAATATCCATAATGGCAGTCAGGCCTATATAAAACAATGAGCCAAAAAAAATGTATTTGTGTGTGTATTTATAATAGATTTTCAATTTTCTACACACACAGGAACAGGGGAAGGATTCTCAGGTTTTTACAGAATTTACAGATTTTTCATGAACAATATGTAAATTCTCATGCAAGTGATTCATAAATAAAGCAGTTTGTCTACTTTAATATATGAAATAAATGAATTCATATTTATCATTTATAAATGATATATAAAATGTAATAAATGAGATGCAGTGCACATGTAGTGTACTTTAAAACCACAGATCTTTCCCTGCAGTGATGAAGTGTACGCTTTTAAACAGCTTTATGTATGACACCTTCGACTGAAGACTACATAAATTGCTCTACGGAAATACTTCTTTTACGTAAACTCAACCCTTAGACTTCCATGACATTTGAGTTTTGGAAAAAAAAAAAAAAAAAACAACTTTTCTCAATACAAGAAAACTTTTTGAACTTCCTGTCTGTGATCATGGCTCTTACACACTCTTACACACTGCAGATGTAAAGTATTCCTGTAACCAGGTTGTGGAATGCTGCATGCCCTGTTGACTTCTCCATTTCAAAAAGACATGTTTCTGCAAGTGTGCCTGTTTTTGCACCGTAGTGAACGCTTGCTCACACACACACACACACACACGCACACACACGCACACACACCTAATCACTGGCACTGAAATTTGCACGCCTAAACAAAGCGCATTGCACACAAGTGCTCAGTTTCTCACACACACGTGGTGTGTGTGGTTGATGCATGCAGGTGGAGGTGATAAAGAAGGCGTATATGCAAGGAGAGGTTGAAGTGGAGCACACAGAGGAGGACGGGGAGGGCGAGGAAGAGCATGCCGCCTCCCCGCGCAACGTCGGCCACAACATTTACATCCTGGCTCATCAGGTACACGTTCACACACACTTTTAGTCTTATGCAAACGCCTAGTAGCAACACACACACACACACACACTTCCACATACAAATTTACATACACATTTCCATGTGATTACCTGGGTCACGAACCAGTTACATAAATGCTGTAAGGAATAGAAGCACTTAAGGGTTAAAGTTTGATTGAAAATGAAAAGTCATCTCTGATATATCTCACAGCCCAAACTGTCTTCACCGTGGTTTTTATTACCTAATCTTTATTATATAATCGGGGGCAAGCAGACACCCCTGCTGACTCACACTGGCCCTGTGTTCAAAAATACTGAGCAGCACACCTCGCAGTAGCCAGTTTTTATGAGATCTCTGGCTAAACAATAGTACAACTACATAACAGTTTCTCAACAAGGTTGAATCGCATGACTATCATCATCATTCTCCAGAATCCCACCAAATGAAAAGCCTTATCTGTTCAGCAAAACTCCATCAAGCTTCAGTCAAACCTCCATGAAGCCTGAAGCTCTTATAGTGTAATCCCCGATTGGCCGCCAGCTCTCGCCTGTCACCCTGTGCTTATTTCATGCGTGAAGCTGGAGCGCGATGGTGTTCAGTGAATCCCAGTTGGCGTATTCCACGTACAAGTTGTTTCAGGACACGACACTGTTGAACTAATCAGCTGTGAGTTACGGTGAAAGAATCCTGTAGATTTAACAAAAATCTGCTTATGACAATAATGTAGCACTCATGTTTATATACACCACTTAATTTACTCTAACAATATTAGTTTACTGAACATACCTGATGTAGCCTATATAATCTCTAACTATAAGCTGTAGAACGTGTCCTATATTGTCATCTGTGTTTGTTTGGATGCACAATTGACTCTGCTGTTGACTCAAGGCTCCGAGGCTCTTTGCCAGTAACTACTTATTTGTTTTTTTGAGGTTTTATGGTCACACATAGCGATGTCTGTGTTTTAATGCAAATATAGAGGTGAGCTTTTATTTCCTCTGTCTCTCTCTCAGGCAGTGTTTGTGTAATGCAGAAAAATGAAAGATATCAAATGAACAGTGAATAACAAGCATATTTCACATATTTGCCCAAACAAGATCTCTTTAAAAAAATAAACTGATTTTAGAGCACACCCTATTTATGACCACCTGATAACTGACAACATCATCTCTGTCACACACACACACACACACACACACTGCATCACTTTTCTCTCTGAACATACCTACAGCTGGCCAGACATAACAAGGAGCTGCAGGCCATGCTGAAAGCAGGAGGAACGTACGGCGAGGGCGACGAAGCTCTGGAGTTCTACGCCAAACACACAGCTCAAATAGAGGTCTGTACTTCCTGTTGCTGGCAGCCATTTTGGATCTCCTTTCCCACAGATTCTACATCCTGAAAGACAGCATGACAGTTGTGTAATATGATTGCATACCAAAGTGTTGGAAGAAAACTGGTAGGAGGACAGATGGCTGTTCATGAACATTATTCCTACTTAGTTCCTACCCTGGTGTTTCAGCTAAGAGTACAGTGTTATTTTTATGTACAGACTGAAAGGTTTTAGGGATGAGTGTAACCTGTGCTTGTTGCTCAGATCGTGCGCCTGGACCGCACCATGGAGCAGATCGTCTTCCCCGTGCCCAACATCTGCGAGTTCCTCACGCAGGAGTCCAAGCTGCGTGTGTACTACACCACGGAGCGAGACGAACAGGGCAGCAAAATCAATGACTTCTTCCTGCGCTCTGAGGACCTCTTCAATGAGATGAACTGGCAGAAGAAACTGCGAGGTACTCAAGAGACCTCTGGTAGCGCAGACTCCGTGCCCTGTGCGTGGCCCCTCTCACTTCCTCTATGTCCTAAATAAGGTGATTTACACACTCTCTCACTCTCCGGGTGCAGCTCAGGGCGTCTTCCCCAGGCAAAGCCCTGACCTCATTACACCAGGGGAGTGTGAAGAGGGTGTGTAAAGCAGTTAAAGTAGCAACTATAAGTTATTTCTGTTAAGGCATGAGTATACAGTCTTATAAATGCAATAGTCTTTACTTGCAGTAAAGAGCAGAAAACGTCTGGGTAAAAAATAGACACGTAGCTCTCAGCTAGCTCCCTGAAGATGGAGCACATTCGTCAGGATCTCCTTTGGAGGAGGGAAGGAGAGAGGGAGAAGATATAGTGTAAGGAGAGCTCAAGTAGGAGGAAGGGGACGGTAAAAGTTCAGGTGTGTGTCAAGGATGACGAAGCACGTGGGAGGTAAAGAAAAGAGCTCCGACTCTAGAAGGGCGGATGAAAGATACCTCAGGAGAAATGATCAAGCCTTGCTTCTGTTAATAAAATTTGGATCGAGAGCTGCAGGAAGTGAGCGAGAGCTGAGAAAAATGGCAAGTGAAAAGAAAAGGAATGAAATAAAGCGCAAGGTTGAGAAGAAACAACAAAAAAGTTAGCAATAATTTTAGCAATTTCTGTCCAGCGGGAGAGGAAGAGAGCTCATTTGTTCTGTATTAGATTCTTATTTTCTGATTGTGTGAGCTCTTAGTAATTAGAATAAGGGCAGGGTAACCTCGTGTACTGGTGGTCCAACGTTATTTCAACGGTCAGGGTGTCTCGGTAAAAATAAATAAATAATAATGCTACTAGTTTTTTCGTAAAAGGTTTTAAGTGTTAAGGTTCACAGTGTTGCTTTTTCCCCAGTGGGAGTATGTAAATGATTTTCATCACACAACAGCAGTTTCTTATCAGTTTAAAACCTCAGAGCCAGAAACCTCATCTGTTAGCACTAGGGGTGTGAAGGTATAGCATGATAACATGTGATGTAATGACAAACCGTTATACTGGAACTGATGATCATCTTACCTGAAAAAAAAAAAAAAAAAAAAACCAACAAAATGATAACTGCTCTATAGGATTTATACCTACTGCAGCTCACAGGAACCAGTACCTTTATCAGTGAAATATCTAAACATCATTTAACGTCACCAAATATTTAGCCCTGGAGTTTGCATTGTTCTCTTTGTTGCAGTATGTCCAGTTGAAAAAGTCTGGCTGGACACACAACAAACTTGAACAATCTTACTCATGGTTATTGTTCACTTTACTGCCATTATCCAGACTGCTTCAGTAGAAGATTGTTTAATAATGTTTAGCCAAAATGCATAAGAAAGCTTTGTTATTGTTGTTTGTCAAGTCTGCTGTGTTACTGCTAAGAAATGCATCTTGCGCTTGCTTGTAGTCCATCCTGCTCTTCATGTCCGTTTCATAAAGATGAAAAAGGAATACAGGTTGATTCTAAATCAGTAAAAATGGGCCCATGGACCAGATTAGTCTACAGACTCTGGTTATGCATTGAATGAATTTCCTGTTTTTTATTCTTAAAAATAAAAATCAGACCTTACTGGTTAATTAGTGCAATTTCACACGCACCGCATGACTAAAAAGATCTTCACAGCTTGGAGACTTTGAACAAATAGTTTCTTTTCAAAGGGATGGTGTGTATGGAGTGCTAACTAAATATGAAGCTCGGTAGATTGAATTAAGTTTAAATGGGTTGTGCTCCAAGGTCAGCGGTTCGAATGTGCTCCGCAAAATTCATTTCAGCAGCTCTCAATAGAGGCCATGGAGGTTTCCATGGAAACCAACCCATGCATGCCCTTAAATGTCAGTGTTCCACTGCCCCTTTATCAGGGGCTTGTAGTTTTTCATTACCGGCTTCATGTGTGTTGTTCCTGGTCAGAATCAGACGTGCAGGGCATTTTGGACCCCAAATAAAATGGATCTAGATTGACGGAATGACTCAAAGAGCGGGAATGGGACAGGGAGAGTTAGATAATCACCACACAGAGATGTACATATACACTCTAACTTTATTGTACGTCCAGCGTCCTGAACTTAATCAGTTCCACCAAGTGGCATCACATCAGACTACCACCTAAGGTTGTTTGAGGACTTACAGACGCTTGTGTACGAGTTTGTTCAATCTGGAGAATGTGTTCTGCAAAACAATTCGACAAAAAAAAAGATTTGCAAACTAAATAATGAACACAGTCCATGCCCTTTTTAAATCTCTTCCCAAAAGCCACTTAGACTGCTACAGTAGCTGCACAGGATTTAATAATAATCACAATATGTGTGTGACTGATAACCTTTTGATGCATTGTAGCACAGAAGTGTGTGTGTGTGTGTGTGTGTGTGTGTGTGTGTAAGTTTTGTGAGTGTGCTCTCTCTCGCTTGCTCACTTGTTCTCTCTCTCTGTCCCTCTCTCCTGTCCTTTTTAGCTCAGCCCATTCTGTACTGGTGCTCAAGAAACATGTCCTTCTGGAGCAGCATCTCCTTTAACCTGGCTGTCCTCATGAACCTTCTCGTGGCCTTCTTCTACCCACTGGAGGGGGTCCGTGGAGGTGAGACGCACTCACACATATTGTACATATCATGCTATCCGTAACCATAGAAAATTGAACAGGGTCAGTTTTGGCTGAAATGTGTGAGCTGTGTACAAAGAAGGATACACTTTCTACATGGTTACGTCTCCTTCTCTGTGACTGACAGATTCAAAGGCCACGCCTCTGTATAAAGGCCACACCCCCGTCCCTAAGACTGAAATTAAATGGAGCACCACATCTCTATACTCTTGAATGAAAACTTCCCACACACACACCTGTACTTATCTGCATACACCAATCAGGCATAACATTATGACCACCGGCCTAATATTGTGTTGGTCCCCCTTTTGCTACCCTGACCCGTCCTGCACTGTGTATTCTGACCCCTTTCTCTCAGAACCAGCATTAACTTCTTCAGAAATTTGAGCAACAGCAGCTCGTCTGTTGGATCGGATCACACGGGCCAGCCTTCACTCCCCACGTGCATCAATGAGTCTTGGCCGCCCATGACGCTGTCGCTGGTTCACCACAGTTCCTTCCTTGGACCACTTTTGATAGATACTGACCACTGCAGACCGGGAACACGCCACAAGAGCTGCAGTTTTGGAGATGCTCTGATCCAGTGGTCTAGCCATCACAATTTGGTCCTTCGTCAAACTCGCTCAAATCCTTACACTTGTCCATTTTTCCTGCTTCTAACATCAACTTTGAGGACAAAATGTTGACTTGCTGCCTAATATATCCCACCCACTAACAGGTGCCATGATGAGGAGGTCATCAGTCTTATTCACTTCACCGGTCACTGCCTGATCGGTGTATATGACTGATAATAAGCCACTGGACATCTTGGCTAGATCAGTGATGAGATGCACAGCAGGCCTCAGGTTCTTGAAAACTGTGTGAAAGATCACAGGTTTGTTTAACACAGACACACGAGAAAAGGAAGGAAACTGACAGCATCAAACACCAAGTAGACATCAGTGCCTAATAAACACCGAGCATGCTCAGTGAATGTAATGTGACGGTTAAATGAAAAAGCAGAGCCACTGAGCAAACTACAACAAAATAAAAAACAGGGATAGATATATTTCCTCCGATCTGGCCAGACTTTCACGCCTCTGTGTGCTGGGTTTACACATTACACACACAGCTGGAGGTGTTTTATAGGGGCAATTTGGTGTAAACCTGCCGCTGTGTATAAACACACAACACGCTTGCCACGCAACAGGTGAAACACGGCAGAACCTGAGCGGAGTTTTCTCAGGCTGTAATCTGGAACCTCACACACATGATTCGGTCCATGTGTGATCAGACATGCAGAAAATGAGTTTTTACCGCTCAGCTTTTACCCCTCAGTTTTTACCCCTCATTCATTTAAAGAAAGGCTTTTTAAACACGACTGGAACAGATCTACGCTCCTGAATGCTCATCATTACAGAGTTTTTGACCTGACCACCTAGAACACTGCTGAAGATACAGCCTGAAACCTGCACACATGCAGCCGTGTTCTTCTCAGCAGTGCTCCTGATCAGCGCTGAATTCAGTGTTTTGTAAGACTTTCTATAAGACTTCTGCTTTGCATTTCTGTAGAAAATGGTTTATTTGCTGCAAGATATTCTGCAAGACCATTTCCTAGAAACTTTTCACTTGATCAACAAATTTACATCTCACCCCGAACCAACCAAGGAACCTCAGGGTTAAACCCGTGCTCTAGGCTCTTGAGAAAGCGCAGGAAATTTCTTTAATTCATTTTAGATTGTGGTTTTTGTAATGTTCTATAAAATAGTAGATAAATAGACATCACCCTCATCTCTCTCTCTCTCTCTCTCTCTCTCTCTCTCTCTCGCTCTCGCTCTCTCTGTCGACCGGATACGGATTAATTTTAACAACAATTTTCTACTCCTCTTTTTCCATTTCCTGGCAACCCTTGGCAAATATTTACCGTTGCAACAACATACAAAATAAATAAATATTAAATAAATAAAGAACCACAATAATAAACAAACTACAAAATGCTATTGCAACATTAGTATACTGCTTACTTCTGCTTATCAGGTAATTCAAACACACACACACACACACACACACACAGACAGATTTCCTGCTGATAGTCCCGTGTCTGATCCATTATGGTGTAATCCTGTGTGCACAGTGTAGTTCTTGTCTGTTGTACTGATGGTTGCATCACCCAGTGATCTGATTACTTTTTTCTACTTTAGTGTGTGTGTGTGTGTGTGTGTGTGTGTGTGTGTGTGAGACAGCTGCGTTTTAAACCT